>NW_027369283.1:0-43777 GCF_046119375.1 Phyllobates terribilis
TAGGATTAACAGGAAAAAGCAAAAAATTTCAGAATTGCACCTTGCAATGTGGAGATATTACTGTTTGTGCATTTACAATATTCATTGATTTTTGCCATTGAAAAACATGTTTTTAATATACCAGAAATGTTTGAAGCTACTGACTGAATGAAAGGAGCTGGCATCTCACTCTCTTTGAATATTCTTTATCATGCTAGGATTAACAGGAAAAAGCTAAAAATTTCAGAATTGCACCGTGCAATGTGGAGATATTACTGTTTGTGCATTTACAATATTCATTGATTTTTGCCATTGTAAAACGTTTTTCATATACCAGAAATGTTTGAAGCTACTGACTGAATGAAAGGAGCTGGCATCTCACTCTCTTTGAATCTTCTTTATCATGCTAGGATTAACAGGAAAAAGCAAAAAATTTCAGAATTGCACCTTGCAATGTGGAGATATTACTGTTTGTGCATTTACAATATTCATTGATTTTTGCCATTGAAAAACATGTTTTTCATATACCAGAAATGTTTGAAGCTACTGACTGAATGAAAGGAGCTGGCATCTCACTCTCTTTGAATCTTCTTTATCATGCTAGGATTAACAGGAAAAAGCAAAAAATTTCAGAATTGCACCGTGCAATGTGGAGATATTACTGTTTGTGCATTTACAATATTCATTGATTTTTGCCATTGAAAAACATGTTTTTCATATACCAGAAATGTTTGAAGCTAGTGACTGAATGAAAGGAGCTGGCATCTCACTCTCTTTGAATCTTCTTTATCATGCTAGGATTAACAGGAAAAAGCTAAAAATTTCAGAATTGCACCGTGCAATGTGGAGATATTACTGTTTGTGCATTTACAATATTCATTGATTTTTGCCATTGTAAAACGTTTTTCATATACCAGAAATGTTTGAAGCTACTGACTGAATGAAAGGAGCTGGCATCTCACTCTCTTTGAATCTTCTTTATCATGCTAGGATTAACAGGAAAAAGCAAAAAATTTCAGAATTGCACCTTGCAATGTGGAGATATTACTGTTTGTGCATTTACAATATTCATTGATTTTTGCCATTGAAAAACATGTTTTTCATATACCAGAAATGTTTGAAGCTACTGACTGAATGAAAGGAGCTGGCATCTCACTCTCTTTGAATCTTCTTTATCATGCTAGGATTAACAGGAAAAAGCAAAAAATTTCAGAATTGCACCGTGCAATGTGGAGATATTACTGTTTGTGCATTTACAATATTCATTGATTTTTGCCATTGAAAAACATGTTTTTCATATACCAGAAATGTTTGAAGCTACTGACTGAATGAAAGGAGCTGGCATCTCACTCTCTTTGAATCTTCTTTATCATGCTAGGATTAACAGGAAAAAGCTAAAAATTTCAGAATTGCACCGTGCAATGTGGAGATATTACTGTTTGTGCATTTACAATATTCATTGATTTTTGCCATTGAAAAACATGTTTTTCATATACCAGAAATGTTTGAAGCTACTGACTGAATGAAAGGAGCTGGCATCTCACTCTCTTTGAATCTTCTTTATCATGCTAGGATTAGCAGGAAAAAGCAAAAAATTTCAGAATTGCACCTTGCAATGTGGAGATATTACTGTTTGTGCATTTACAATATTCATTGATTTTTGCCATTGAAAAACATGTTTTTCATATACCAGAAATGTTTGAAGCTACTGACTGAATGAAAGGAGCTGGCATCTCACTCTCTTTGAATCTTCTTTATCATGCTAGGATTAACAGGAAAAAGCTAAAAATTTCAGAATTGCACCGTGCAATGTGGAGATATTACTGTTTGTGCATTTACAATATTCATTGATTTTTGCCATTGAAAAACATGTTTTTCATATACCAGAAATGTTTGAAGCTACTGACTGAATGAAAGGAGCTGGCATCTCACTCTCTTTGAATCTTCTTTATCATGCTAGGATTAGCAGGAAAAAGCAAAAAATTTCAGAATTGCACCTTGCAATGTGGAGATATTACTGTTTGTGCATTTACAATATTCATTGATTTTTGCCATTGAAAAACATGTTTTTCATATACCAGAAATGTTTGAAGCTACTGACTGAATGAAAGGAGCTGGCATCTCACTCTCTTTGAATCTTCTTTATCATGCTAGGATTAACAGGAAAAAGCAAAAAATTTCAGAATTGCACCTTGCAATGTGGAGATATTACTGTTTGTGCATTTACAATATTCATTGATTTTTGCCATTGAAAAACATGTTTTTAATATACCAGAAATGTTTGAAGCTACTGACTGAATGAAAGGAGCTGGCATCTCACTCTCTTTGAATCTTCTTTATCATGCTAGGATTAACAGGAAAAAGCTAAAAATTTCAGAATTGCACCGTGCAATGTGGAGATATTACTGTTTGTGCATTTACAATATTCATTGATTTTTGCCATTGAAAAACGTTTTTCATATACCAGAAATGTTTGAAGCTACTGACTGAATGAAAGGAGCTGGCATCTCACTCTCTTTGAATCTTCTTTATCATGCTAGGATTAACAGGAAAAAGCTAAAAATTTCAGAATTGCACCGTGCAATGTGGAGATATTACTGTTTGTGCATTTACAATATTCATTGATTTTTGCCATTGAAAAACATGTTTTTCATATACCAGAAATGTTTGAAGCTACTGACTGAATGAAAGGAGCTGGCATCTCACTCTCTTTGAATCTTCTTTATCATGCTAGGATTAGCAGGAAAAAGCAAAAAATTTCAGAATTGCACCTTGCAATGTGGAGATATTACTGTTTGTGCATTTACAATATTCATTGATTTTTGCCATTGAAAAACATGTTTTTCATATACCAGAAATGTTTGAAGCTACTGACTGAATGAAAGGAGCTGGCATCTCACTCTCTTTGAATCTTTATCATGCTAGGATTAACAGGAAAAAGCTAAAAATTTCAGAATTGCACCATGCAATGTGGAGATATTACTGTTTGTGCATTTACAATATTCATTGATTTTTGCCATTGAAAAACATGTTTTTCATATACCAGAAATGTTTGAAGCTACTGACTGAATGAAAGGAGCTGGCATCTCACTCTCTTTGAATCTTCTTTATCATGCTAGGATTAGCAGGAAAAAGCAAAAAATTTCAGAATTGCACCTTGCAATGTGGAGATATTACTGTTTGTGCATTTACAATATTCATTGATTTTTGCCATTGAAAAACATGTTTTTCATATACCAGAAATGTTTGAAGCTACTGACTGAATGAAAGGAGCTGGCATCTGACTCTCTTTGAATCTTCTTTATCATGCTAGGATTAACAGGAAAAAGCTAAAAATTTCAGAATTGCACCGTGCAATGTGGAGATATTACTGTTTGTGCATTTACAATATTCATTGATTTTTGCCATTGAAAAACATGTTTTTCATATACCAGAAATGTTTGAAGCTACTGACTGAATGAAAGGAGCTGGCATCTCACTCTCTTTGAATCTTCTTTATCATGCTAGGATTAGCAGGAAAAAGCAAAAAATTTCAGAATTGCACCTTGCAATGTGGAGATATTACTGTTTGTGCATTTACAATATTCATTGATTTTTGCCATTGAAAAACATGTTTTTCATATACCAGAAATGTTTGAAGCTACTGACTGAATGAAAGGAGCTGGCATCTCACTCTCTTTGAATCTTCTTTATCATGCTAGGATTAGCAGGAAAAAGCAAAAAATTTCAGAATTGCACCTTGCAATGTGGAGATATTACTGTTTGTGCATTTACAATATTCATTGATTTTTGCCATTGAAAAACATGTTTTTCATATACCAGAAATGTTTGAAGCTACTGACTGAATGAAAGGAGCTGGCATCTCACTCTCTTTGAATCTTCTTTATCATGCTAGGATTAGCAGGAAAAAGCAAAAAATTTCAGAATTGCACCTTGCAATGTGGAGATATTACTGTTTGTGCATTTACAATATTCATTGATTTTTGCCATTGAAAAACATGTTTTTCATATACCAGAAATGTTTGAAGCTACTGACTGAATGAAAGGAGCTGGCATCTCACTCTCTTTGAATCTTCTTTATCATGCTAGGATTAACAGGAAAAAGCAAAAAATTTCAGAATTGCACCTTGCAATGTGGAGATATTACTGTTTGTGCATTTACAATATTCATTGATTTTTGCCATTGAAAAACATGTTTTTCATATACCAGAAATGTTTGAAGCTACTGACTGAATGAAAGGAGCTGGCATCTCACTCTCTTTGAATCTTCTTTATCATGCTAGGATTAACAGGAAAAAGCTAAAAATTTCAGAATTGCACCGTGCAATGTGGAGATATTACTGTTTGTGCATTTACAATATTCATTGATTTTTGCCATTGAAAAACATGTTTTTCATATACCAGAAATGTTTGAAGCTACTGACTGAATGAAAGGAGCTGGCATCTCACTCTCTTTGAATCTTCTTTATCATGCTAGGATTAGCAGGAAAAAGCAAAAAATTTCAGAATTGCACCTTGCAATGTGGAGATATTACTGTTTGTGCATTTACAATATTCATTGATTTTTGCCATTGAAAAACATGTTTTTCATATACCAGAAATGTTTGAAGCTACTGACTGAATGAAAGGAGCTGGCATCTCACTCTGAATCTTCTTTATCATGCTAGGATTAACAGGAAAAAGCTAAAAATTTCAGAATTGCACCGTGCAATGTGGAGATATTACTGT
Source organism: Phyllobates terribilis (assembly GCF_046119375.1). NCBI lineage: Eukaryota > Metazoa > Chordata > Amphibia > Anura > Dendrobatidae > Phyllobates > Phyllobates terribilis. The sequence continues at coordinate 4,708 of NW_027369283.1, forward strand.
TTGTGCATTTACAATATTCATTGATTTTTGCCATTGAAAAACATGTTTTTCATATACCAGAAATGTTTGAAGCTTCTGACTGAATGAAAGGAGCTGGCATCTCACTCTCTTTGAATCTTCTTTATCATGCTAGGATTAGCAGGAAAAAGCAAAAAATTTCAGAATTGCACCTTGCAATGTGGAGATATTACTGTTTGTGCATTTACAATATTCATTGATTTTTGCCATTGAAAAACATGTTTTTCATATACCAGAAATGTTTGAAGCTACTGACTGAATGAAAGGAGCTGGCATCTCACTCTCTTTGAATCTTCTTTATCATGCTAGGATTAACAGGAAAAAGCTAAAAATTTCAGAATTGCACTGTGCAATGTGGAGATATTACTGTTTGTGCATTTACAATATTCATTGATTTTTGCCATTGAAAAACATGTTTTTCATATACCAGAAATGTTTGAAGCTACTGACTGAATGAAAGGAGCTGGCATCTCACTCTCTTTGAATCTTCTTTATCATGCTAGGATTAACAGGAAAAAGCTAAAAATTTCAGAATTGCACCGTGCAATGTGGAGATATTACTGTTTGTGCATTTACAATATTCATTGATTTTTGCCATTGAAAAACATGTTTTTCATATACCAGAAATGTTTGAAGCTACTGACTGAATGAAAGGAGCTGGCATCTCACTCTCTTTGAATCTTCTTTATCATGCTAGGATTAACAGGAAAAAGCTAAAAATTTCAGAATTGCACCGTGCAATGTGGAGATATTACTGTTTGTGCATTTACAATATTCATTGATTTTTGCCATTGAAAAACATGTTTTTCATATACCAGAAATGTTTGAAGCTACTGACTGAATGAAAGGAGCTGGCATCTCACTCTCTTTGAATCTTCTTTATCATGCTAGGATTAACAGGAAAAAGCAAAAAATTTCAGAATTGCACCTTGCAATGTGGAGATATTACTGTTTGTGCATTTACAATATTCATTGATTTTTGCCATTGAAAAACATGTTTTTCATATACCAGAAATGTTTGAAGCTACTGACTGAATGAAAGGAGCTGGCATCTCACTCTCTTTGAATCTTCTTTATCATGCTAGGATTAGCAGGAAAAAGCAAAAAATTTCAGAATTGCACCTTGCAATGTGGAGATATTACTGTTTGTGCATTTACAATATTCATTGATTTTTGCCATTGAAAAACATGTTTTTCATATACCAGAAATGTTTGAAGCTACTGACTGAATGAAAGGAGCTGGCATCTCACTCTCTTTGAATCTTCTTTATCATGCTAGGATTAACAGGAAAAAGCTAAAAATTTCAGAATTGCACCGTGCAATGTGGAGATATTACTGTTTGTGCATTTACAATATTCATTGATTTTTGCCATTGAAAAACATGTTTTTCATATACCAGAAATGTTTGAAGCTACTGACTGAATGAAAGGAGCTGGCATCTCACTCTCTTTGAATCTTTATCATGCTAGGATTAGCAGGAAAAAGCAAAAAATTTCAGAATTGCACCTTGCAATGTGGAGATATTACTGTTTGTGCATTTACAATATTCATTGATTTTTGCCATTGAAAAACATGTTTTTCATATACCAGAAATGTTTGAAGCTACTGACTGAATGAAAGGAGCTGGCATCTCACTCTCTTTGAATCTTTATCATGCTAGGATTAACAGGAAAAAGCTAAAAATTTCAGAATTGCACCATGCAATGTGGAGATATTACTGTTTGTGCATTTACAATATTCATTGATTTTTGCCATTGAAAAACATGTTTTTCATATACCAGAAATGTTTGAAGCTACTGACTGAATGAAAGGAGCTGGCATCTCACTCTCTTTGAATCTTCTTTATCATGCTAGGATTAGCAGGAAAAAGCAAAAAATTTCAGAATTGCACCTTGCAATGTGGAGATATTACTGTTTGTGCATTTACAATATTCATTGATTTTTGCCATTGAAAAACATGTTTTTCATATACCAGAAATGTTTGAAGCTACTGACTGAATGAAAGGAGCTGGCATCTGACTCTCTTTGAATCTTCTTTATCATGCTAGGATTAACAGGAAAAAGCTAAAAATTTCAGAATTGCACCGTGCAATGTGGAGATATTACTGTTTGTGCATTTACAATATTCATTGATTTTTGCCATTGAAAAACATGTTTTTCATATACCAGAAATGTTTGAAGCTACTGACTGAATGAAAGGAGCTGGCATCTCACTCTCTTTGAATCTTCTTTATCATGCTAGGATTAGCAGGAAAAAGCAAAAAATTTCAGAATTGCACCTTGCAATGTGGAGATATTACTGTTTGTGCATTTACAATATTCATTGATTTTTGCCATTGAAAAACATGTTTTTCATATACCAGAAATGTTTGAAGCTACTGACTGAATGAAAGGAGCTGGCATCTCACTCTCTTTGAATCTTCTTTATCATGCTAGGATTAACAGGAAAAAGCTAAAAATTTCAGAATTGCACCGTGCAATGTGGAGATATTACTGTTTGTGCATTTACAATATTCATTGATTTTTGCCATTGAAAAACATGTTTTTCATATACCAGAAATGTTTGAAGCTACTGACTGAATGAAAGGAGCTGGCATCTCACTCTCTTTGAATCTTCTTTATCATGCTAGGATTAGCAGGAAAAAGCAAAAAATTTCAGAATTGCACCTTGCAATGTGGAGATATTACTGTTTGTGCATTTACAATATTCATTGATTTTTGCCATTGAAAAACATGTTTTTCATATACCAGAAATGTTTGAAGCTACTGACTGAATGAAAGGAGCTGGCATCTCACTCTCTTTGAATCTTCTTTATCATGCTAGGATTAGCAGGAAAAAGCAAAAAATTTCAGAATTGCACCTTGCAATGTGGAGATATTACTGTTTGTGCATTTACAATATTCATTGATTTTTGCCATTGAAAAACATGTTTTTCATATACCAGAAATGTTTGAAGCTACTGACTGAATGAAAGGAGCTGGCATCTCACTCTCTTTGAATCTTCTTTATCATGCTAGGATTAACAGGAAAAAGCAAAAAATTTCAGAATTGCACCTTGCAATGTGGAGATATTACTGTTTGTGCATTTACAATATTCATTGATTTTTGCCATTGAAAAACATGTTTTTCATATACCAGAAATGTTTGAAGCTACTGACTGAATGAAAGGAGCTGGCATCTCACTCTCTTTGAATCTTCTTTATCATGCTAGGATTAACAGGAAAAAGCTAAAAATTTCAGAATTGCACCGTGCAATGTGGAGATATTACTGTTTGTGCATTTACAATATTCATTGATTTTTGCCATTGAAAAACATGTTTTTCATATACCAGAAATGTTTGAAGCTACTGACTGAATGAAAGGAGCTGGCATCTCACTCTCTTTGAATCTTCTTTATCATGCTAGGATTAACAGGAAAAAGCTAAAAATTTCAGAATTGCACCGTGCAATGTGGAGATATTACTGTTTGTGCATTTACAATATTCATTGATTTTTGCCATTGAAAAACGTTTTTCATATACCAGAAATGTTTGAAGCTTCTGACTGAATGAAAGGAGCTGGCATCTCACTCTCTTTGAATCTTCTTTATCATGCTAGGATTAGCAGGAAAAAGCAAAAAATTTCAGAATTGCACCTTGCAATGTGGAGATATTACTGTTTGTGCATTTACAATATTCATTGATTTTTGCCATTGAAAAACATGTTTTTCATATACCAGAAATGTTTGAAGCTACTGACTGAATGAAAGGAGCTGGCATCTCACTCTCTTTGAATCTTCTTTATCATGCTAGGATTAGCAGGAAAAAGCAAAAAATTTCAGAATTGCACCTTGCAATGTGGAGATATTACTGTTTGTGCATTTACAATATTCATTGATTTTTGCCATTGAAAAACATGTTTTTCATATACCAGAAATGTTTGAAGCTACTGACTGAATGAAAGGAGCTGGCATCTCACTCTCTTTGAATCTTCTTTATCATGCTAGGATTAACAGGAAAAAGCAAAAAATTTCAGAATTTCCACTTGCAATGTGGAGATATTACTGTTTGTGCATTTACAATATTCATTGATTTTTGCCATTGAAAAACATGTTTTTCATATACCAGAAATGTTTGAAGCTACTGACTGAATGAAAGGAGCTGGCATCTCACTCTCTTTGAATCTTCTTTATCATGCTAGGATTAACAGGAAAAAGCTAAAAATTTCAGAATTGCACCGTGCAATGTGGAGATATTACTGTTTGTGCATTTACAATATTCATTGATTTTTGCCATTGAAAAACATGTTTTTCATATACCAGAAATGTTTGAAGCTACTGACTGAATGAAAGGAGCTGGCATCTCACTCTCTTTGAATCTTCTTTATCATGCTAGGATTAGCAGGAAAAAGCAAAAAATTTCAGAATTGCACCTTGCAATGTGGAGATATTACTGTTTGTGCATTTACAATATTCATTGATTTTTGCCATTGAAAAACATGTTTTTCATATACCAGAAATGTTTGAAGCTACTGACTGAATGAAAGGAGCTGGCATCTCACTCTCTTTGAATCTTCTTTATCATGCTAGGATTAGCAGGAAAAAGCAAAAAATTTCAGAATTGCACCTTGCAATGTGGAGATATTACTGTTTGTGCATTTACAATATTCATTGATTTTTGCCATTGAAAAACATGTTTTTCATATACCAGAAATGTTTGAAGCTACTGACTGAATGAAAGGAGCTGGCATCTCACTCTCTTTGAATCTTCTTTATCATGCTAGGATTAACAGGAAAAAGCAAAAAATTTCAGAATTGCACCTTGCAATGTGGAGATATTACTGTTTGTGCATTTACAATATTCATTGATTTTTGCCATTGAAAAACATGTTTTTCATATACCAGAAATGTTTGAAGCTACTGACTGAATGAAAGGAGCTGGCATCTCACTCTCTTTGAATCTTCTTTATCATGCTAGGATTAACAGGAAAAAGCTAAAAATTTCAGAATTGCACCGTGCAATGTGGAGATATTACTGTTTGTGCATTTACAATATTCATTGATTTTTGCCATTGAAAAACATGTTTTTCATATACCAGAAATGTTTGAAGCTACTGACTGAATGAAAGGAGCTGGCATCTCACTCTCTTTGAATCTTCTTTATCATGCTAGGATTAACAGGAAAAAGCTAAAAATTTCAGAATTGCACCGTGCAATGTGGAGATATTACTGTTTGTGCATTTACAATATTCATTGATTTTTGCCATTGAAAAACGTTTTTCATATACCAGAAATGTTTGAAGCTTCTGACTGAATGAAAGGAGCTGGCATCTCACTCTCTTTGAATCTTCTTTATCATGCTAGGATTAGCAGGAAAAAGCAAAAAATTTCAGAATTGCACCTTGCAATGTGGAGATATTACTGTTTGTGCATTTACAATATTCATTGATTTTTGCCATTGAAAAACATGTTTTTCATATACCAGAAATGTTTGAAGCTACTGACTGAATGAAAGGAGCTGGCATCTCACTCTCTTTGAATCTTCTTTATCATGCTAGGATTAGCAGGAAAAAGCAAAAAATTTCAGAATTGCACCTTGCAATGTGGAGATATTACTGTTTGTGCATTTACAATATTCATTGATTTTTGCCATTGAAAAACATGTTTTTCATATACCAGAAATGTTTGAAGCTACTGACTGAATGAAAGGAGCTGGCATCTCACTCTCTTTGAATCTTCTTTATCATGCTAGGATTAACAGGAAAAAGCAAAAAATTTCAGAATTTCCACTTGCAATGTGGAGATATTACTGTTTGTGCATTTACAATATTCATTGATTTTTGCCATTGAAAAACATGTTTTTCATATACCAGAAATGTTTGAAGCTACTGACTGAATGAAAGGAGCTGGCATCTCACTCTCTTTGAATCTTCTTTATCATGCTAGGATTAACAGGAAAAAGCTAAAAATTTCAGAATTGCACCGTGCAATGTGGAGATATTACTGTTTGTGCATTTACAATATTCATTGATTTTTGCCATTGAAAAACATGTTTTTCATATACCAGAAATGTTTGAAGCTACTGACTGAATGAAAGGAGCTGGCATCTCACTCTCTTTGAATCTTCTTTATCATGCTAGGATTAACAGGAAAAAGCTAAAAATTTCAGAATTGCACCGTGCAATGTGGAGATATTACTGTTTGTGCATTTACAATATTCATTGATTTTTGCCATTGAAAAACGTTTTTCATATACCAGAAATGTTTGAAGCTTCTGACTGAATGAAAGGAGCTGGCATCTCACTCTCTTTGAATCTTCTTTATCATGCTAGGATTAGCAGGAAAAAGCAAAAAATTTCAGAATTGCACCTTGCAATGTGGAGATATTACTGTTTGTGCATTTACAATATTCATTGATTTTTGCCATTGAAAAACATGTTTTTCATATACCAGAAATGTTTGAAGCTACTGACTGAATGAAAGGAGCTGGCATCTCACTCTCTTTGAATCTTCTTTATCATGCTAGGATTAACAGGAAAAAGCTAAAAATTTCAGAATTGCACTGTTCAATGTGGAGATATTACTGTTTGTGCATTTACAATATTCATTGATTTTTGCCATTGAAAAACATGTTTTTCATATACCAGAAATGTTTGAAGCTACTGACTGAATGAAAGGAGCTGGCATCTCACTCTCTTTGAATCTTCTTTATCATGCTAGGATTAGCAGGAAAAAGCAAAAAATTTCAGAATTGCACCTTGCAATGTGGAGATATTACTGTTTGTGCATTTACAATATTCATTGATTTTTGCCATTGAAAAACATGTTTTTCATATACCAGAAATGTTTGAAGCTACTGACTGAATGAAAGGAGCTGGCATCTCACTCTCTTTGAATCTTCTTTATCATGCTAGGATTAACAGGAAAAAGCAAAAAATTTCAGAATTGCACCTTGCAATGTGGAGATATTACTGTTTGTGCATTTACAATATTCATTGATTTTTGCCATTGAAAAACATGTTTTTAATATACCAGAAATGTTTGAAGCTACTGACTGAATGAAAGGAGCTGGCATCTCACTCTCTTTGAATATTCTTTATCATGCTAGGATTAACAGGAAAAAGCTAAAAATTTCAGAATTGCACCGTGCAATGTGGAGATATTACTGTTTGTGCATTTACAATATTCATTGATTTTTGCCATTGTAAAACGTTTTTCATATACCAGAAATGTTTGAAGCTACTGACTGAATGAAAGGAGCTGGCATCTCACTCTCTTTGAATCTTCTTTATCATGCTAGGATTAACAGGAAAAAGCAAAAAATTTCAGAATTGCACCTTGCAATGTGGAGATATTACTGTTTGTGCATTTACAATATTCATTGATTTTTGCCATTGAAAAACATGTTTTTCATATACCAGAAATGTTTGAAGCTACTGACTGAGTGAAAGGAGCTGGCATCTCACTCTCTTTGAATCTTCTTTATCATGCTAGGATTAACAGGAAAAAGCAAAAAATTTCAGAATTGCACCGTGCAATGTGGAGATATTACTGTTTGTGCATTTACAATATTCATTGATTTTTGCCATTGAAAAACATGTTTTTCATATACCAGAAATGTTTGAAGCTACTGACTGAATGAAAGGAGCTGGCATCTCACTCTCTTTGAATCTTCTTTATCATGCTAGGATTAACAGGAAAAAGCTAAAAATTTCAGAATTGCACCGTGCAATGTGCAGATATTTTGTTTGTGCATTTACAATATTCATTGATTTTTGCCATTGAAAAACATGTTTTTCATATACCAGAAATGTTTGAAGCTACTGACTGAATGAAAGGAGCTGGCATCTCACTCTCTTTGAATCTTCTTTATCATGCTAGGATTAACAGGAAAAAGCTAAAAATTTCAGAATTGCACCGTGCAATGTGGAGATATTACGGTTTGTGCATTTACAATATTCATTGATTTTTGCCATTGAAAAACATGTTTTTCATATACCAGAAATGTTTGAAGCTACTGACTGAATGAAAGGAGCTGGCATCTCACTCTCTTTGAATCTTCTTTATCATGCTAGGATTAGCAGGAAAAAGCAAAAAATTTCAGAATTGCACCTTGCAATGTGGAGATATTACTGTTTGTGCATTTACAATATTCATTGATTTTTGCCATTGAAAAACATGTTTTTCATATACCAGAAATGTTTGAAGCTACTGACTGAATGAAAGGAGCTGGCATCTCACTCTCTTTGAATCTTCTTTATCATGCTAGGATTAACAGGAAAAAGCTAAAAATTTCAGAATTGCACCGTGCAATGTGGAGATATTACTGTTTGTGCATTTACAATATTCATTGATTTTTGCCATTGAAAAACGTTTTTCATATACCAGAAATGTTTGAAGCTTCTGACTGAATGAAAGGAGCTGGCATCTCACTCTCTTTGAATCTTCTTTATCATGCTAGGATTAGCAGGAAAAAGCAAAAAATTTCAGAATTGCACCTTGCAATGTGGAGATATTACTGTTTGTGCATTTACAATATTCATTGATTTTTGCCATTGAAAAACATGTTTTTCATATACCAGAAATGTTTGAAGCTACTGACTGAATGAAAGGAGCTGGCATCTCACTCTCTTTGAATCTTCTTTATCATGCTAGGATTAACAGGAAAAAGCTAAAAATTTCAGAATTGCACTGTTCAATGTGGAGATATTACTGTTTGTGCATTTACAATATTCATTGATTTTTGCCATTGAAAAACATGTTTTTCATATACCAGAAATGTTTGAAGCTACTGACTGAATGAAAGGAGCTGGCATCTCACTCTCTTTGAATCTTCTTTATCATGCTAGGATTAGCAGGAAAAAGCAAAAAATTTCAGAATTGCACCTTGCAATGTGGAGATATTACTGTTTGTGCATTTACAATATTCATTGATTTTTGCCATTGAAAAACATGTTTTTCATATACCAGAAATGTTTGAAGCTACTGACTGAATGAAAGGAGCTGGCATCTCACTCTCTTTGAATCTTCTTTATCATGCTAGGATTAACAGGAAAAAGCAAAAAATTTCAGAATTGCACCGTGCAATGTGGAGATATTACTGTTTGTGCATTTACAATATTCATTGATTTTTGCCATTGAAAAACATGTTTTTCATATACCAGAAATGTTTGAAGCTACTGACTGAATGAAAGGAGCTGGCATCTCACTCTCTTTGAATCTTCTTTATCATGCTAGGATTAACAGGAAAAAGCTAAAAATTTCAGAATTGCACCGTGCAATGTGGAGATATTACTGTTTGTGCATTTACAATATTCATTGATTTTTGCCATTGAAAAACATGTTTTTCATATACCAGAAATGTTTGAAGCTACTGACTGAATGAAAGGAGCTGGCATCTCACTCTCTTTGAATCTTCTTTATCATGCTAGGATTAACAGGAAAAAGCTAAAAATTTCAGAATTGCACCGTGCAATGTGGAGATATTACTGTTTGTGCATTTACAATATTCATTGATTTTTGCCATTGAAAAACGTTTTTCATATACCAGAAATGTTTGAAGCTACTGACTGAATGAAAGGAGCTGGCATCTCACTCTCTTTGAATCTTCTTTATCATGCTAGGATTAGCAGGAAAAAGCAAAAAATTTCAGAATTGCACCTTGCAATGTGGAGATATTACTGTTTGTGCATTTACAATATTCATTGATTTTTGCCATTGAAAAACATGTTTTTCATATACCAGAAATGTTTGAAGCTACTGACTGAATGAAAGGAGCTGGCATCTCACTCTCTTTGAATCTTCTTTATCATGCTAGGATTAACAGGAAAAAGCTAAAAATTTCAGAATTGCACCGTGCAATGTGGAGATATTACTGTTTGTGCATTTACAATATTCATTGATTTTTGCCATTGAAAAACGTTTTTCATATACCAGAAATGTTTGAAGCTTCTGACTGAATGAAAGGAGCTGGCATCTCACTCTCTTTGAATCTTCTTTATCATGCTAGGATTAGCAGGAAAAAGCAAAAAATTTCAGAATTGCACCTTGCAATGTGGAGATATTACTGTTTGTGCATTTACAATATTCATTGATTTTTGCCATTGAAAAACATGTTTTTCATATACCAGAAATGTTTGAAGCTACTGACTGAATGAAAGGAGCTGGCATCTCACTCTCTTTGAATCTTCTTTATCATGCTAGGATTAACAGGAAAAAGCTAAAAATTTCAGAATTGCACTGTTCAATGTGGAGATATTACTGTTTGTGCATTTACAATATTCATTGATTTTTGCCATTGAAAAACATGTTTTTCATATACCAGAAATGTTTGAAGCTACTGACTGAATGAAAGGAGCTGGCATCTCACTCTCTTTGAATCTTCTTTATCATGCTAGGATTAGCAGGAAAAAGCAAAAAATTTCAGAATTGCACCTTGCAATGTGGAGATATTACTGTTTGTGCATTTACAATATTCATTGATTTTTGCCATTGAAAAACATGTTTTTCATATACCAGAAATGTTTGAAGCTACTGACTGAATGAAAGGAGCTGGCATCTCACTCTCTTTGAATCTTCTTTATCATGCTAGGATTAACAGGAAAAAGCAAAAAATTTCAGAATTGCACCTTGCAATGTGGAGATATTACTGTTTGTGCATTTACAATATTCATTGATTTTTGCCATTGAAAAACATGTTTTTAATATACCAGAAATGTTTGAAGCTACTGACTGAATGAAAGGAGCTGGCATCTCACTCTCTTTGAATATTCTTTATCATGCTAGGATTAACAGGAAAAAGCTAAAAATTTCAGAATTGCACCGTGCAATGTGGAGATATTACTGTTTGTGCATTTACAATATTCATTGATTTTTGCCATTGTAAAACGTTTTTCATATACCAGAAATGTTTGAAGCTACTGACTGAATGAAAGGAGCTGGCATCTCACTCTCTTTGAATCTTCTTTATCATGCTAGGATTAACAGGAAAAAGCAAAAAATTTCAGAATTGCACCTTGCAATGTGGAGATATTACTGTTTGTGCATTTACAATATTCATTGATTTTTGCCATTGAAAAACATGTTTTTCATATACCAGAAATGTTTGAAGCTACTGACTGAATGAAAGGAGCTGGCATCTCACTCTCTTTGAATCTTCTTTATCATGCTAGGATTAACAGGAAAAAGCAAAAAATTTCAGAATTGCACCGTGCAATGTGGAGATATTACTGTTTGTGCATTTACAATATTCATTGATTTTTGCCATTGAAAAACATGTTTTTCATATACCAGAAATGTTTGAAGCTAGTGACTGAATGAAAGGAGCTGGCATCTCACTCTCTTTGAATCTTCTTTATCATGCTAGGATTAACAGGAAAAAGCTAAAAATTTCAGAATTGCACCGTGCAATGTGGAGATATTACTGTTTGTGCATTTACAATATTCATTGATTTTTGCCATTGAAAAACATGTTTTTCATATACCAGAAATGTTTGAAGCTACTGACTGAATGAAAGGAGCTGGCATCTCACTCTCTTTGAATCTTCTTTATCATGCTAGGATTAGCAGGAAAAAGCAAAAAATTTCAGAATTGCACCTTGCAATGTGGAGATATTACTGTTTGTGCATTTACAATATTCATTGATTTTTGCCATTGAGAAACATGTTTTTCATATACCAGAAATGTTTGAAGCTACTGACTGAATGAAAGGAGCTGGCATCTCACTCTCTTTGAATCTTCTTTATCATGCTAGGATTAACAGGAAAAAGCTAAAAATTTCAGAATTGCACCGTGCAATGTGGAGATATTACTGTTTGTGCATTTACAATATTCATTGATTTTTGCCATTGAAAAACATGTTTTTCATATACCAGAAATGTTTGAAGCTACTGACTGAATGAAAGGAGCTGGCATCTCACTCTCTTTGAATCTTCTTTATCATGCTAGGATTAGCAGGAAAAAGCAAAAAATTTCAGAATTGCACCTTGCAATGTGGAGATATTACTGTTTGTGCATTTACAATATTCATTGATTTTTGCCATTGAAAAACATGTTTTTCATATACCAGAAATGTTTGAAGCTACTGACAATGAAAGGAGCTGGCATCTCACTCTCTTTGAATCTTCTTTATCATGCTAGGATTAACAGGAAAAAGCAAAAAATTTCAGAATTGCACCTTGCAATGTGGAGATATTACTGTTTGTGCATTTACAATATTCATTGATTTTTGCCATTGAAAAACATGTTTTTAATATACCAGAAATGTTTGAAGCTACTGACTGAATGAAAGGAGCTGGCATCTCACTCTCTTTGAATCTTCTTTATCATGCTAGGATTAACAGGAAAAAGCTAAAAATTTCAGAATTGCACCGTGCAATGTGGAGATATTACTGTTTGTGCATTTACAATATTCATTGATTTTTGCCATTGAAAAACATGTTTTTCATATACCAGAAATGTTTGAAGCTACTGACTGAATGAAAGGAGCTGGCATCTCACTCTCTTTGAATCTTCTTTATCATGCTAGGATTAGCAGGAAAAAGCAAAAAATTTCAGAATTGCACCTTGCAATGTGGAGATATTACTGTTTGTGCATTTACAATATTCATTGATTTTTGCCATTGAAAAACGTTTTTCATATACCAGAAATGTTTGAAGCTACTGACTGAATGAAAGGAGCTGGCATCTCACTCTCTTTGAATCTTCTTTATCATGCTAGGATTAACAGGAAAAAGCTAAAAATTTCAGAATTGCACCGTGCAATGTGGAGATATTTTGTTTGTGCATTTACAATATTCATTGATTTTTGCCATTGAAAAACATGTTTTTCATATACCAGAAATGTTTGAAGCTACTGACTGAATGAAAGGAGCTGGCATCTCACTCTCTTTGAATCTTCTTTATCATGCTAGGATTAACAGGAAAAAGCTAAAAATTTCAGAATTGCACCGTGCAATGTGGAGATATTACTGTTTGTGCATTTACAATATTCATTGATTTTTGCCATTGAAAAACATGTTTTTCATATACCAGAAATGTTTGAAGCTACTGACTGAATGAAAGGAGCTGGCATCTCACTCTCTTTGAATCTTCTTTATCATGCTAGGATTAGCAGGAAAAAGCAAAAAATTTCAGAATTGCACCTTGCAATGTGGAGATATTACTGTTTGTGCATTTACAATATTCATTGATTTTTGCCATTGAAAAACATGTTTTTCATATACCAGAAATGTTTGAAGCTACTGACTGAATGAAAGGAGCTGGCATCTCACTCTCTTTGAATCTTCTTTATCATGCTAGGATTAACAGGAAAAAGCTAAAAATTTCAGAATTGCACCGTGCAATGTGGAGATATTACTGTTTGTGCATTTACAATATTCATTGATTTTTGCCATTGAAAAACGTTTTTCATATACCAGAAATGTTTGAAGCTTCTGACTGAATGAAAGGAGCTGGCATCTCACTCTCTTTGAATCTTCTTTATCATGCTAGGATTAGCAGGAAAAAGCAAAAAATTTCAGAATTGCACCTTGCAATGTGGAGATATTACTGTTTGTGCATTTACAATATTCATTGATTTTTGCCATTGAAAAACATGTTTTTCATATACCAGAAATGTTTGAAGCTACTGACTGAATGAAAGGAGCTGGCATCTCACTCTCTTTGAATCTTCTTTATCATGCTAGGATTAACAGGAAAAAGCTAAAAATTTCAGAATTGCACTGTTCAATGTGGAGATATTACTGTTTGTGCATTTACAATATTCATTGATTTTTGCCATTGAAAAACATGTTTTTCATATACCAGAAATGTTTGAAGCTACTGACTGAATGAAAGGAGCTGGCATCTCACTCTCTTTGAATCTTCTTTATCATGCTAGGATTAGCAGGAAAAAGCAAAAAATTTCAGAATTGCACCTTGCAATGTGGAGATATTACTGTTTGTGCATTTACAATATTCATTGATTTTTGCCATTGAAAAACATGTTTTTCATATACCAGAAATGTTTGAAGCTACTGACTGAATGAAAGGAGCTGGCATCTCACTCTCTTTGAATCTTCTTTATCATGCTAGGATTAACAGGAAAAAGCAAAAAATTTCAGAATTGCACCGTGCAATGTGGAGATATTACTGTTTGTGCATTTACAATATTCATTGATTTTTGCCATTGAAAAACATGTTTTTCATATACCAGAAATGTTTGAAGCTACTGACTGAATGAAAGGAGCTGGCATCTCACTCTCTTTGAATCTTCTTTATCATGCTAGGATTAACAGGAAAAAGCTAAAAATTTCAGAATTGCACCGTGCAATGTGGAGATATTACTGTTTGTGCATTTACAATATTCATTGATTTTTGCCATTGAAAAACATGTTTTTCATATACCAGAAATGTTTGAAGCTACTGACTGAATGAAAGGAGCTGGCATCTCACTCTCTTTGAATCTTCTTTATCATGCTAGGATTAACAGGAAAAAGCTAAAAATTTCAGAATTGCACCGTGCAATGTGGAGATATTACTGTTTGTGCATTTACAATATTCATTGATTTTTGCCATTGAAAAACATGTTTTTCATATACCAGAAATGTTTGAAGCTACTGACTGAATGAAAGGAGCTGGCATCTCACTCTCTTTGAATCTTCTTTATCATGCTAGGATTAGCAGGAAAAAGCAAAAAATTTCAGAATTGCACCTTGCAATGTGGAGATATTACTGTTTGTGCATTTACAATATTCATTGATTTTTGCCATTGAAAAACATGTTTTTCATATACCAGAAATGTTTGAAGCTACTGACTGAATGAAAGGAGCTGGCATCTCACTCTCTTTGAATCTTCTTTATCATGCTAGGATTAACAGGAAAAAGCTAAAAATTTCAGAATTGCACCGTGCAATGTGGAGATATTACTGTTTGTGCATTTACAATATTCATTGATTTTTGCCATTGAAAAACGTTTTTCATATACCAGAAATGTTTGAAGCTTCTGACTGAATGAAAGGAGCTGGCATCTCACTCTCTTTGAATCTTCTTTATCATGCTAGGATTAGCAGGAAAAAGCAAAAAATTTCAGAATTGCACCTTGCAATGTGGAGATATTACTGTTTGTGCATTTACAATATTCATTGATTTTTGCCATTGAAAAACATGTTTTTCATATACCAGAAATGTTTGAAGCTACTGACTGAATGAAAGGAGCTGGCATCTCACTCTCTTTGAATCTTCTTTATCATGCTAGGATTAACAGGAAAAAGCTAAAAATTTCAGAATTGCACTGTTCAATGTGGAGATATTACTGTTTGTGCATTTAAAATATTCATTGATTTTTGCCATTGAAAAACATGTTTTTCATATACCAGAAATGTTTGAAGCTACTGACTGAATGAAAGGAGCTGGCATCTCACTCTCTTTGAATCTTCTTTATCATGCTAGGATTAGCAGGAAAAAGCAAAAAATTTCAGAATTGCACCTTGCAATGTGGAGATATTACTGTTTGTGCATTTACAATATTCATTGATTTTTGCCATTGAAAAACATGTTTTTCATATACCAGAAATGTTTGAAGCTACTGACTGAATGAAAGGAGCTGGCATCTCACTCTCTTTGAATCTTCTTTATCATGCTAGGATTAACAGGAAAAAGCAAAAAATTTCAGAATTGCACCTTGCAATGTGGAGATATTACTGTTTGTGCATTTACAATATTCATTGATTTTTGCCATTGAAAAACATGTTTTTAATATACCAGAAATGTTTGAAGCTACTGACTGAATGAAAGGAGCTGGCATCTCACTCTCTTTGAATATTCTTTATCATGCTAGGATTAACAGGAAAAAGCTAAAAATTTCAGAATTGCACCGTGCAATGTGGAGATATTACTGTTTGTGCATTTACAATATTCATTGATTTTTGCCATTGTAAAACGTTTTTCATATACCAGAAATGTTTGAAGCTACTGACTGAATGAAAGGAGCTGGCATCTCACTCTCTTTGAATCTTCTTTATCATGCTAGGATTAACAGGAAAAAGCAAAAAATTTCAGAATTGCACCTTGCAATGTGGAGATATTACTGTTTGTGCATTTACAATATTCATTGATTTTTGCCATTGAAAAACATGTTTTTCATATACCAGAAATGTTTGAAGCTACTGACTGAATGAAAGGAGCTGGCATCTCACTCTCTTTGAATCTTCTTTATCATGCTAGGATTAACAGGAAAAAGCAAAAAATTTCAGAATTGCACCGTGCAATGTGGAGATATTACTGTTTGTGCATTTACAATATTCATTGATTTTTGCCATTGAAAAACATGTTTTTCATATACCAGAAATGTTTGAAGCTACTGACTGAATGAAAGGAGCTGGCATCTCACTCTCTTTGAATCTTCTTTATCATGCTAGGATTAACAGGAAAAAGCTAAAAATTTCAGAATTGCACCGTGCAATGTGGAGATATTACTGTTTGTGCATTTACAATATTCATTGATTTTTGCCATTGAAAAACATGTTTTTCATATACCAGAAATGTTTGAAGCTACTGACTGAATGAAAGGAGCTGGCATCTCACTCTCTTTGAATCTTCTTTATCATGCTAGGATTAGCAGGAAAAAGCAAAAAATTTCAGAATTGCACCTTGCAATGTGGAGATATTACTGTTTGTGCATTTACAATATTCATTGATTTTTGCCATTGAGAAACATGTTTTTCATATACCAGAACTGTTTGAAGCTACTGACTGAATGAAAGGAGCTGGCATCTCACTCTCTTTGAATCTTCTTTATCATGCTAGGATTAACAGGAAAAAGCTAAAAATTTCAGAATTGCACCGTGCAATGTGGAGATATTACTGTTTGTGCATTTACAATATTCATTGATTTTTGCCATTGAAAAACATGTTTTTCATATACCAGAAATGTTTGAAGCTACTGACTGAATGAAAGGAGCTGGCATCTCACTCTCTTTGAATCTTCTTTATCATGCTAGGATTAGCAGGAAAAAGCAAAAAATTTCAGAATTGCACCTTGCAATGTGGAGATATTACTGTTTGTGCATTTACAATATTCATTGATTTTTGCCATTGAAAAACATGTTTTTCATATACCAGAAATGTTTGAAGCTACTGACAATGAAAGGAGCTGGCATCTCACTCTCTTTGAATCTTCTTTATCATGCTAGGATTAACAGGAAAAAGCAAAAAATTTCAGAATTGCACCTTGCAATGTGGAGATATTACTGTTTGTGCATTTACAATATTCATTGATTTTTGCCATTGAAAAACATGTTTTTAATATACCAGAAATGTTTGAAGCTACTGACTGAATGAAAGGAGCTGGCATCTCACTCTCTTTGAATCTTCTTTATCATGCTAGGATTAACAGGAAAAAGCTAAAAATTTCAGAATTGCACCGTGCAATGTGGAGATATTACTGTTTGTGCATTTACAATATTCATTGATTTTTGCCATTGAAAAACATGTTTTTCATATACCAGAAATGTTTGAAGCTACTGACTGAATGAAAGGAGCTGGCATCTCACTCTCTTTGAATCTTCTTTATCATGCTAGGATTAGCAGGAAAAAGCAAAAAATTTCAGAATTGCACCTTGCAATGTGGAGATATTACTGTTTGTGCATTTACAATATTCATTGATTTTTGCCATTGAAAAACGTTTTTCATATACCAGAAATGTTTGAAGCTACTGACTGAATGAAAGGAGCTGGCATCTCACTCTCTTTGAATCTTCTTTATCATGCTAGGATTAACAGGAAAAAGCTAAAAATTTCAGAATTGCACCGTGCAATGTGGAGATATTACTGTTTGTGCATTTACAATATTCATTGATTTTTGCCATTGAAAAACATGTTTTTCATATACCAGAAATGTTTGAAGCTACTGACTGAATGAAAGGAGCTGGCATCTCACTCTCTTTGAATCTTCTTTATCATGCTAGGATTAGCAGGAAAAAGCAAAAAATTTCAGAATTGCACCTTGCAATGTGGAGATATTACTGTTTGTGCATTTACAATATTCATTGATTTTTGCCATTGAAAAACATGTTTTTCATATACCAGAAATGTTTGAAGCTACTGACTGAATGAAAGGAGCTGGCATCTCACTCTCTTTGAATCTTCTTTATCATGCTAGGATTAACAGGAAAAAGCAAAAAATTTCAGAATTTCCACTTGCAATGTGGAGATATTACTGTTTGTGCATTTACAATATTCATTGATTTTTGCCATTGAAAAACATGTTTTTCATATACCAGAAATGTTTGAAGCTACTGACTGAATGAAAGGAGCTGGCATCTCACTCTCTTTGAATCTTCTTTATCATGCTAGGATTAACAGGAAAAAGCTAAAAATTTCAGAATTGCACCGTGCAATGTGGAGATATTACTGTTTGTGCATTTACAATATTCATTGATTTTTGCCATTGAAAAACATGTTTTTCATATACCAGAAATGTTTGAAGCTACTGACTGAATGAAAGGAGCTGGCATCTCACTCTCTTTGAATCTTCTTTATCATGCTAGGATTAACAGGAAAAAGCTAAAAATTTCAGAATTGCACCGTGCAATGTGGAGATATTACTGTTTGTGCATTTACAATATTCATTGATTTTTGCCATTGAAAAACGTTTTTCATATACCAGAAATGTTTGAAGCTTCTGACTGAATGAAAGGAGCTGGCATCTCACTCTCTTTGAATCTTCTTTATCATGCTAGGATTAGCAGGAAAAAGCAAAAAATTTCAGAATTGCACCTTGCAATGTGGAGATATTACTGTTTGTGCATTTACAATATTCATTGATTTTTGCCATTGAAAAACATGTTTTTCATATACCAGAAATGTTTGAAGCTACTGACTGAATGAAAGGAGCTGGCATCTCACTCTCTTTGAATCTTCTTTATCATGCTAGGATTAACAGGAAAAAGCTAAAAATTTCAGAATTGCACTGTTCAATGTGGAGATATTACTGTTTGTGCATTTACAATATTCATTGATTTTTGCCATTGAAAAACATGTTTTTCATATACCAGAAATGTTTGAAGCTACTGACTGAATGAAAGGAGCTGGCATCTCACTCTCTTTGAATCTTCTTTATCATGCTAGGATTAGCAGGAAAAAGCAAAAAATTTCAGAATTGCACCTTGCAATGTGGAGATATTACTGTTTGTGCATTTACAATATTCATTGATTTTTGCCATTGAAAAACATGTTTTTCATATACCAGAAATGTTTGAAGCTACTGACTGAATGAAAGGAGCTGGCATCTCACTCTCTTTGAATCTTCTTTATCATGCTAGGATTAACAGGAAAAAGCAAAAAATTTCAGAATTGCACCTTGCAATGTGGAGATATTACTGTTTGTGCATTTACAATATTCATTGATTTTTGCCATTGAAAAACATGTTTTTAATATACCAGAAATGTTTGAAGCTACTGACTGAATGAAAGGAGCTGGCATCTCACTCTCTTTGAATATTCTTTATCATGCTAGGATTAACAGGAAAAAGCTAAAAATTTCAGAATTGCACCGTGCAATGTGGAGATATTACTGTTTGTGCATTTACAATATTCATTGATTTTTGCCATTGTAAAACGTTTTTCATATACCAGAAATGTTTGAAGCTACTGACTGAATGAAAGGAGCTGGCATCTCACTCTCTTTGAATCTTCTTTATCATGCTAGGATTAACAGGAAAAAGCAAAAAATTTCAGAATTGCACCTTGCAATGTGGAGATATTACTGTTTGTGCATTTACAATATTCATTGATTTTTGCCATTGAAAAACATGTTTTTCATATACCAGAAATGTTTGAAGCTACTGACTGAGTGAAAGGAGCTGGCATCTCACTCTCTTTGAATCTTCTTTATCATGCTAGGATTAACAGGAAAAAGCAAAAAATTTCAGAATTGCACCGTGCAATGTGGAGATATTACTGTTTGTGCATTTACAATATTCATTGATTTTTGCCATTGAAAAACATGTTTTTCATATACCAGAAATGTTTGAAGCTACTGACTGAATGAAAGGAGCTGGCATCTCACTCTCTTTGAATCTTCTTTATCATGCTAGGATTAACAGGAAAAAGCTAAAAATTTCAGAATTGCACCGTGCAATGTGGAGATATTTTGTTTGTGCATTTACAATATTCATTGATTTTTGCCATTGAAAAACATGTTTTTCATATACCAGAAATGTTTGAAGCTACTGACTGAATGAAAGGAGCTGGCATCTCACTCTCTTTGAATCTTCTTTATCATGCTAGGATTAACAGGAAAAAGCTAAAAATTTCAGAATTGCACCGTGCAATGTGGAGATATTACGGTTTGTGCATTTACAATATTCATTGATTTTTGCCATTGAAAAACATGTTTTTCATATACCAGAAATGTTTGAAGCTACTGACTGAATGAAAGGAGCTGGCATCTCACTCTCTTTGAATCTTCTTTATCATGCTAGGATTAGCAGGAAAAAGCAAAAAATTTCAGAATTGCACCTTGCAATGTGGAGATATTACTGTTTGTGCATTTACAATATTCATTGATTTTTGCCATTGAAAAACATGTTTTTCATATACCAGAAATGTTTGAAGCTACTGACTGAATGAAAGGAGCTGGCATCTCACTCTCTTTGAATCTTCTTTATCATGCTAGGATTAACAGGAAAAAGCTAAAAATTTCAGAATTGCACCGTGCAATGTGGAGATATTACTGTTTGTGCATTTACAATATTCATTGATTTTTGCCATTGAAAAACGTTTTTCATATACCAGAAATGTTTGAAGCTTCTGACTGAATGAAAGGAGCTGGCATCTCACTCTCTTTGAATCTTCTTTATCATGCTAGGATTAGCAGGAAAAAGCAAAAAATTTCAGAATTGCACCTTGCAATGTGGAGATATTACTGTTTGTGCATTTACAATATTCATTGATTTTTGCCATTGAAAAACATGTTTTTCATATACCAGAAATGTTTGAAGCTACTGACTGAATGAAAGGAGCTGGCATCTCACTCTCTTTGAATCTTCTTTATCATGCTAGGATTAACAGGAAAAAGCTAAAAATTTCAGAATTGCACTGTTCAATGTGGAGATATTACTGTTTGTGCATTTACAATATTCATTGATTTTTGCCATTGAAAAACATGTTTTTCATATACCAGAAATGTTTGAAGCTACTGACTGAATGAAAGGAGCTGGCATCTCACTCTCTTTGAATCTTCTTTATCATGCTAGGATTAGCAGGAAAAAGCAAAAAATTTCAGAATTGCACCTTGCAATGTGGAGATATTACTGTTTGTGCATTTACAATATTCATTGATTTTTGCCATTGAAAAACATGTTTTTCATATACCAGAAATGTTTGAAGCTACTGACTGAATGAAAGGAGCTGGCATCTCACTCTCTTTGAATCTTCTTTATCATGCTAGGATTAACAGGAAAAAGCAAAAAATTTCAGAATTGCACCGTGCAATGTGGAGATATTACTGTTTGTGCATTTACAATATTCATTGATTTTTGCCATTGAAAAACATGTTTTTCATATACCAGAAATGTTTGAAGCTACTGACTGAATGAAAGGAGCTGGCATCTCACTCTCTTTGAATCTTCTTTATCATGCTAGGATTAACAGGAAAAAGCTAAAAATTTCAGAATTGCACCGTGCAATGTGGAGATATTACTGTTTGTGCATTTACAATATTCATTGATTTTTGCCATTGAAAAACATGTTTTTCATATACCAGAAATGTTTGAAGCTACTGACTGAATGAAAGGAGCTGGCATCTCACTCTCTTTGAATCTTCTTTATCATGCTAGGATTAACAGGAAAAAGCTAAAAATTTCAGAATTGCACCGTGCAATGTGGAGATATTACTGTTTGTGCATTTACAATATTCATTGATTTTTGCCATTGAAAAACGTTTTTCATATACCAGAAATGTTTGAAGCTACTGACTGAATGAAAGGAGCTGGCATCTCACTCTCTTTGAATCTTCTTTATCATGCTAGGATTAGCAGGAAAAAGCAAAAAATTTCAGAATTGCACCTTGCAATGTGGAGATATTACTGTTTGTGCATTTACAATATTCATTGATTTTTGCCATTGAAAAACATGTTTTTCATATACCAGAAATGTTTGAAGCTACTGACTGAATGAAAGGAGCTGGCATCTCACTCTCTTTGAATCTTCTTTATCATGCTAGGATTAACAGGAAAAAGCTAAAAATTTCAGAATTGCACCGTGCAATGTGGAGATATTACTGTTTGTGCATTTACAATATTCATTGATTTTTGCCATTGAAAAACGTTTTTCATATACCAGAAATGTTTGAAGCTTCTGACTGAATGAAAGGAGCTGGCATCTCACTCTCTTTGAATCTTCTTTATCATGCTAGGATTAGCAGGAAAAAGCAAAAAATTTCAGAATTGCACCTTGCAATGTGGAGATATTACTGTTTGTGCATTTACAATATTCATTGATTTTTGCCATTGAAAAACATGTTTTTCATATACCAGAAATGTTTGAAGCTACTGACTGAATGAAAGGAGCTGGCATCTCACTCTCTTTGAATCTTCTTTATCATGCTAGGATTAACAGGAAAAAGCTAAAAATTTCAGAATTGCACTGTTCAATGTGGAGATATTACTGTTTGTGCATTTACAATATTCATTGATTTTTGCCATTGAAAAACATGTTTTTAATATACCAGAAATGTTTGAAGCTACTGACTGAATGAAAGGAGCTGGCATCTCACTCTCTTTGAATATTCTTTATCATGCTAGGATTAACAGGAAAAAGCTAAAAATTTCAGAATTGCACCGTGCAATGTGGAGATATTACTGTTTGTGCATTTACAATATTCATTGATTTTTGCCATTGTAAAACGTTTTTCATATACCAGAAATGTTTGAAGCTACTGACTGAATGAAAGGAGCTGGCATCTCACTCTCTTTGAATCTTCTTTATCATGCTAGGATTAACAGGAAAAAGCAAAAAATTTCAGAATTGCACCTTGCAATGTGGAGATATTACTGTTTGTGCATTTACAATATTCATTGATTTTTGCCATTGAAAAACATGTTTTTCATATACCAGAAATGTTTGAAGCTACTGACTGAATGAAAGGAGCTGGCATCTCACTCTCTTTGAATCTTCTTTATCATGCTAGGATTAACAGGAAAAAGGAAAAAAATTTCAGAATTGCACCGTGCAATGTGGAGATATTACTGTTTGTGCATTTACAATATTCATTGATTTTTGCCATTGAAAAACATGTTTTTCATATACCATAAATGTTTGAAGCTACTGACTGAATGAAAGGAGCTGGCATCTCACTCTCTTTGAATCTTCTTTATCATGCTAGGATTAACAGGAAAAAGCTAAAAATTTCAGAATTGCACCGTGCAATGTGGAGATATTACTGTTTGTGCATTTACAATATTCATTGATTTTTGCCATTGAAAAACATGTTTTTCATATACCAGAAATGTTTGAAGCTACTGACTGAATGAAAGGAGCTGGCATCTCACTCTCTTTGAATCTTCTTTATCATGCTAGGATTAACAGGAAAAAGCTAAAAATTTCAGAATTGCACCGTGCAATGTGGAGATATTTTGTTTGTGCATTTACAATATTCATTGATTTTTGCCATTGAAAAACATGTTTTTCATATACCAGAAATGTTTGAAGCTACTGACTGAATGAAAGGAGCTGGCATCTCACTCTCTTTGAATCTTCTTTATCATGCTAGGATTAACAGGAAAAAGCTAAAAATTTCAGAATTGCACCGTGCAATGTGGAGATATTACGGTTTGTGCATTTACAATATTCATTGATTTTTGCCATTGAAAAACATGTTTTTCATATACCAGAAATGTTTGAAGCTACTGACTGAATGAAAGGAGCTGGCATCTCACTCTCTTTGAATCTTCTTTATCATGCTAGGATTAGCAGGAAAAAGCAAAAAATTTCAGAATTGCACCTTGCAATGTGGAGATATTACTGTTTGTGCATTTACAATATTCATTGATTTTTGCCATTGAAAAACATGTTTTTCATATACCAGAAATGTTTGAAGCTACTGACTGAATGAAAGGAGCTGGCATCTCACTCTCTTTGAATCTTCTTTATCATGCTAGGATTAACAGGAAAAAGCTAAAAATTTCAGAATTGCACCGTGCAATGTGGAGATATTACTGTTTGTGCATTTACAATATTCATTGATTTTTGCCATTGAAAAACGTTTTTCATATACCAGAAATGTTTGAAGCTTCTGACTGAATGAAAGGAGCTGGCATCTCACTCTCTTTGAATCTTCTTTATCATGCTAGGATTAGCAGGAAAAAGCAAAAAATTTCAGAATTGCACCTTGCAATGTGGAGATATTACTGTTTGTGCATTTACAATATTCATTGATTTTTGCCATTGAAAAACATGTTTTTCATATACCAGAAATGTTTGAAGCTACTGACTGAATGAAAGGAGCTGGCATCTCACTCTCTTTGAATCTTCTTTATCATGCTAGGATTAACAGGAAAAAGCTAAAAATTTCAGAATTGCACTGTTCAATGTGGAGATATTACTGTTTGTGCATTTACAATATTCATTGATTTTTGCCATTGAAAAACATGTTTTTCATATACCAGAAATGTTTGAAGCTACTGACTGAATGAAAGGAGCTGGCATCTCACTCTCTTTGAATCTTCTTTATCATGCTAGGATTAGCAGGAAAAAGCAAAAAATTTCAGAATTGCACCTTGCAATGTGGAGATATTACTGTTTGTGCATTTACAATATTCATTGATTTTTGCCATTGAAAAACATGTTTTTCATATACCAGAAATGTTTGAAGCTACTGACTGAATGAAAGGAGCTGGCATCTCACTCTCTTTGAATCTTCTTTATCATGCTAGGATTAACAGGAAAAAGCAAAAAATTTCAGAATTGCACCGTGCAATGTGGAGATATTACTGTTTGTGCATTTACAATATTCATTGATTTTTGCCATTGAAAAACATGTTTTTCATATACCAGAAATGTTTGAAGCTACTGACTGAATGAAAGGAGCTGGCATCTCACTCTCTTTGAATCTTCTTTATCATGCTAGGATTAACAGGAAAAAGCTAAAAATTTCAGAATTGCACCGTGCAATGTGGAGATATTACTGTTTGTGCATTTACAATATTCATTGATTTTTGCCATTGAAAAACATGTTTTTCATATACCAGAAATGTTTGAAGCTACTGACTGAATGAAAGGAGCTGGCATCTCACTCTCTTTGAATCTTCTTTATCATGCTAGGATTAACAGGAAAAAGCTAAAAATTTCAGAATTGCACCGTGCAATGTGGAGATATTACTGTTTGTGCATTTACAATATTCATTGATTTTTGCCATTGAAAAACGTTTTTCATATACCAGAAATGTTTGAAGCTACTGACTGAATGAAAGGAGCTGGCATCTCACTCTCTTTGAATCTTCTTTATCATGCTAGGATTAGCAGGAAAAAGCAAAAAATTTCAGAATTGCACCTTGCAATGTGGAGATATTACTGTTTGTGCATTTACAATATTCATTGATTTTTGCCATTGAAAAACATGTTTTTCATATACCAGAAATGTTTGAAGCTACTGACTGAATGAAAGGAGCTGGCATCTCACTCTCTTTGAATCTTCTTTATCATGCTAGGATTAACAGGAAAAAGCTAAAAATTTCAGAATTGCACCGTGCAATGTGGAGATATTACTGTTTGTGCATTTACAATATTCATTGATTTTTGCCATTGAAAAACGTTTTTCATATACCAGAAATGTTTGAAGCTTCTGACTGAATGAAAGGAGCTGGCATCTCACTCTCTTTGAATCTTCTTTATCATGCTAGGATTAGCAGGAAAAAGCAAAAAATTTCAGAATTGCACCTTGCAATGTGGAGATATTACTGTTTGTGCATTTACAATATTCATTGATTTTTGCCATTGAAAAACATGTTTTTCATATACCAGAAATGTTTGAAGCTACTGACTGAATGAAAGGAGCTGGCATCTCACTCTCTTTGAATCTTCTTTATCATGCTAGGATTAACAGGAAAAAGCTAAAAATTTCAGAATTGCACTGTTCAATGTGGAGATATTACTGTTTGTGCATTTACAATATTCATTGATTTTTGCCATTGAAAAACATGTTTTTAATATACCAGAAATGTTTGAAGCTACTGACTGAATGAAAGGAGCTGGCATCTCACTCTCTTTGAATATTCTTTATCATGCTAGGATTAACAGGAAAAAGCTAAAAATTTCAGAATTGCACCGTGCAATGTGGAGATATTACTGTTTGTGCATTTACAATATTCATTGATTTTTGCCATTGAAAAACATGTTTTTCATATACCAGAAATGTTTGAAGCTACTGACTGAATGAAAGGAGCTGGCATCTCACTCTCTTTGAATCTTCTTTATCATGCTAGGATTAACAGGAAAAAGCTAAAAATTTCAGAATTGCACCGTGCAATGTGGAGATATTACTGTTTGTGCATTTACAATATTCATTGATTTTTGCCATTGAAAAACGTTTTTCATATACCAGAAATGTTTGAAGCTTCTGACTGAATGAAAGGAGCTGGCATCTCACTCTCTTTGAATCTTCTTTATCATGCTAGGATTAGCAGGAAAAAGCAAAAAATTTCAGAATTGCACCTTGCAATGTGGAGATATTACTGTTTGTGCATTTACAATATTCATTGATTTTTGCCATTGAAAAACATGTTTTTCATATACCAGAAATGTTTGAAGCTACTGACTGAATGAAAGGAGCTGGCATCTCACTCTCTTTGAATCTTCTTTATCATGCTAGGATTAACAGGAAAAAGCAAAAAATTTCAGAATTGCACCTTGCAATGTGGAGATATTACTGTTTGTGCATTTACAATATTCATTGATTTTTGCCATTGAAAAACATGTTTTTAATATACCAGAAATGTTTGAAGCTACTGACTGAATGAAAGGAGCTGGCATCTCACTCTCTTTGAATATTCTTTATCATGCTAGGATTAACAGGAAAAAGCTAAAAATTTCAGAATTGCACCGTGCAATGTGGAGATATTACTGTTTGTGCATTTACAATATTCATTGATTTTTGCCATTGTAAAACGTTTTTCATATACCAGAAATGTTTGAAGCTACTGACTGAATGAAAGGAGCTGGCATCTCACTCTCTTTGAATCTTCTTTATCATGCTAGGATTAACAGGAAAAAGGAAAAAAATTTCAGAATTGCACCGTGCAATGTGGAGATATTACTGTTTGTGCATTTACAATATTCATTGATTTTTGCCATTGAAAAACATGTTTTTCATATACCATAAATGTTTGAAGCTACTGACTGAATGAAAGGAGCTGGCATCTCACTCTCTTTGAATCTTCTTTATCATGCTAGGATTAACAGGAAAAAGCTAAAAATTTCAGAATTGCACCGTGCAATGTGGAGATATTACTGTTTGTGCATTTACAATATTCATTGATTTTTGCCATTGAAAAACATGTTTTTCATATACCAGAAATGTTTGAAGCTACTGACTGAATGAAAGGAGCTGGCATCTCACTCTCTTTGAATCTTCTTTATCATGCTAGGATTAGCAGGAAAAAGCAAAAAATTTCAGAATTGCACCTTGCAATGTGGAGATATTACTGTTTGTGCATTTACAATATTCATTGATTTTTGCCATTGAGAAACATGTTTTTCATATACCAGAAATGTTTGAAGCTACTGACTGAATGAAAGGAGCTGGCATCTCACTCTCTTTGAATCTTCTTTATCATGCTAGGATTAACAGGAAAAAGCTAAAAATTTCAGAATTGCACCGTGCAATGTGGAGATATTACTGTTTGTGCATTTACAATATTCATTGATTTTTGCCATTGAAAAACATGTTTTTCATATACCAGAAATGTTTGAAGCTACTGACTGAATGAAAGGAGCTGGCATCTCACTCTCTTTGAATCTTCTTTATCATGCTAGGATTAGCAGGAAAAAGCAAAAAATTTCAGAATTGCACCTTGCAATGTGGAGATATTACTGTTTGTGCATTTACAATATTCATTGATTTTTGCCATTGAAAAACATGTTTTTCATATACCAGAAATGTTTGAAGCTACTGACAATGAAAGGAGCTGGCATCTCACTCTCTTTGAATCTTCTTTATCATGCTAGGATTAACAGGAAAAAGCAAAAAATTTCAGAATTGCACCTTGCAATGTGGAGATATTACTGTTTGTGCATTTACAATATTCATTGATTTTTGCCATTGAAAAACATGTTTTTAATATACCAGAAATGTTTGAAGCTACTGACTGAATGAAAGGAGCTGGCATCTCACTCTCTTTGAATCTTCTTTATCATGCTAGGATTAACAGGAAAAAGCTAAAAATTTCAGAATTGCACCGTGCAATGTGGAGATATTACTGTTTGTGCATTTACAATATTCATTGATTTTTGCCATTGAAAAACATGTTTTTCATATACCAGAAATGTTTGAAGCTACTGACTGAATGAAAGGAGCTGGCATCTCACTCTCTTTGAATCTTCTTTATCATGCTAGGATTAGCAGGAAAAAGCAAAAAATTTCAGAATTGCACCTTGCAATGTGGAGATATTACTGTTTGTGCATTTACAATATTCATTGATTTTTGCCATTGAAAAACGTTTTTCATATACCAGAAATGTTTGAAGCTACTGACTGAATGAAAGGAGCTGGCATCTCACTCTCTTTGAATCTTCTTTATCATGCTAGGATTAACAGGAAAAAGCTAAAAATTTCAGAATTGCACCGTGCAATGTGGAGATATTTTGTTTGTGCATTTACAATATTCATTGATTTTTGCCATTGAAAAACATGTTTTTCATATACCAGAAATGTTTGAAGCTACTGACTGAATGAAAGGAGCTGGCATCTCACTCTCTTTGAATCTTCTTTATCATGCTAGGATTAACAGGAAAAAGCTAAAAATTTCAGAATTGCACCGTGCAATGTGGAGATATTACTGTTTGTGCATTTACAATATTCATTGATTTTTGCCATTGAAAAACATGTTTTTCATATACCAGAAATGTTTGAAGCTACTGACTGAATGAAAGGAGCTGGCATCTCACTCTCTTTGAATCTTCTTTATCATGCTAGGATTAGCAGGAAAAAGCAAAAAATTTCAGAATTGCACCTTGCAATGTGGAGATATTACTGTTTGTGCATTTACAATATTCATTGATTTTTGCCATTGAAAAACATGTTTTTCATATACCAGAAATGTTTGAAGCTACTGACTGAATGAAAGGAGCTGGCATCTCACTCTCTTTGAATCTTCTTTATCATGCTAGGATTAACAGGAAAAAGCTAAAAATTTCAGAATTGCACCGTGCAATGTGGAGATATTACTGTTTGTGCATTTACAATATTCATTGATTTTTGCCATTGAAAAACGTTTTTCATATACCAGAAATGTTTGAAGCTTCTGACTGAATGAAAGGAGCTGGCATCTCACTCTCTTTGAATCTTCTTTATCATGCTAGGATTAGCAGGAAAAAGCAAAAAATTTCAGAATTGCACCTTGCAATGTGGAGATATTACTGTTTGTGCATTTACAATATTCATTGATTTTTGCCATTGAAAAACATGTTTTTCATATACCAGAAATGTTTGAAGCTACTGACTGAATGAAAGGAGCTGGCATCTCACTCTCTTTGAATCTTCTTTATCATGCTAGGATTAACAGGAAAAAGCTAAAAATTTCAGAATTGCACTGTTCAATGTGGAGATATTACTGTTTGTGCATTTACAATATTCATTGATTTTTGCCATTGAAAAACATGTTTTTCATATACCAGAAATGTTTGAAGCTACTGACTGAATGAAAGGAGCTGGCATCTCACTCTCTTTGAATCTTCTTTATCATGCTAGGATTAGCAGGAAAAAGCAAAAAATTTCAGAATTGCACCTTGCAATGTGGAGATATTACTGTTTGTGCATTTACAATATTCATTGATTTTTGCCATTGAAAAACATGTTTTTCATATACCAGAAATGTTTGAAGCTACTGACTGAATGAAAGGAGCTGGCATCTCACTCTCTTTGAATCTTCTTTATCATGCTAGGATTAACAGGAAAAAGCAAAAAATTTCAGAATTGCACCGTGCAATGTGGAGATATTACTGTTTGTGCATTTACAATATTCATTGATTTTTGCCATTGAAAAACATGTTTTTCATATACCAGAAATGTTTGAAGCTACTGACTGAATGAAAGGAGCTGGCATCTCACTCTCTTTGAATCTTCTTTATCATGCTAGGATTAACAGGAAAAAGCTAAAAATTTCAGAATTGCACCGTGCAATGTGGAGATATTACTGTTTGTGCATTTACAATATTCATTGATTTTTGCCATTGAAAAACATGTTTTTCATATACCAGAAATGTTTGAAGCTACTGACTGAATGAAAGGAGCTGGCATCTCACTCTCTTTGAATCTTCTTTATCATGCTAGGATTAACAGGAAAAAGCTAAAAATTTCAGAATTGCACCGTGCAATGTGGAGATATTACTGTTTGTGCATTTACAATATTCATTGATTTTTGCCATTGAAAAACATGTTTTTCATATACCAGAAATGTTTGAAGCTACTGACTGAATGAAAGGAGCTGGCATCTCACTCTCTTTGAATCTTCTTTATCATGCTAGGATTAGCAGGAAAAAGCAAAAAATTTCAGAATTGCACCTTGCAATGTGGAGATATTACTGTTTGTGCATTTACAATATTCATTGATTTTTGCCATTGAAAAACATGTTTTTCATATACCAGAAATGTTTGAAGCTACTGACTGAATGAAAGGAGCTGGCATCTCACTCTCTTTGAATCTTCTTTATCATGCTAGGATTAACAGGAAAAAGATAAAAATTTCAGAATTGCACCGTGCAATGTGGAGATATTACTGTTTGTGCATTTACAATATTCATTGATTTTTGCCATTGAAAAACGTTTTTCATATACCAGAAATGTTTGAAGCTTCTGACTGAATGAAAGGAGCTGGCATCTCACTCTCTTTGAATCTTCTTTATCATGCTAGGATTAGCAGGAAAAAGCAAAAAATTTCAGAATTGCACCTTGCAATGTGGAGATATTACTGTTTGTGCATTTACAATATTCATTGATTTTTGCCATTGAAAAACATGTTTTTCATATACCAGAAATGTTTGAAGCTACTGACTGAATGAAAGGAGCTGGCATCTCACTCTCTTTGAATCTTCTTTATCATGCTAGGATTAACAGGAAAAAGCTAAAAATTTCAGAATTGCACTGTTCAATGTGGAGATATTACTGTTTGTGCATTTACAATATTCATTGATTTTTGCCATTGAAAAACATGTTTTTCATATACCAGAAATGTTTGAAGCTACTGACTGAATGAAAGGAGCTGGCATCTCACTCTCTTTGAATCTTCTTTATCATGCTAGGATTAGCAGGAAAAAGCAAAAAATTTCAGAATTGCACCTTGCAATGTGGAGATATTACTGTTTGTGCATTTACAATATTCATTGATTTTTGCCATTGAAAAACATGTTTTTCATATACCAGAAATGTTTGAAGCTACTGACTGAATGAAAGGAGCTGGCATCTCACTCTCTTTGAATCTTCTTTATCATGCTAGGATTAACAGGAAAAAGCAAAAAATTTCAGAATTGCACCTTGCAATGTGGAGATATTACTGTTTGTGCATTTACAATATTCATTGATTTTTGCCATTGAAAAACATGTTTTTAATATACCAGAAATGTTTGAAGCTACTGACTGAATGAAAGGAGCTGGCATCTCACTCTCTTTGAATATTCTTTATCATGCTAGGATTAACAGGAAAAAGCTAAAAATTTCAGAATTGCACCGTGCAATGTGGAGATATTACTGTTTGTGCATTTACAATATTCATTGATTTTTGCCATTGTAAAACGTTTTTCATATACCAGAAATGTTTGAAGCTACTGACTGAATGAAAGGAGCTGGCATCTCACTCTCTTTGAATCTTCTTTATCATGCTAGGATTAACAGGAAAAAGCAAAAAATTTCAGAATTGCACCTTGCAATGTGGAGATATTACTGTTTGTGCATTTACAATATTCATTGATTTTTGCCATTGAAAAACATGTTTTTAATATACCAGAAATGTTTGAAGCTACTGACTGAATGAAAGGAGCTGGCATCTCACTCTCTTTGAATCTTCTTTATCATGCTAGGATTAACAGGAAAAAGCTAAAAATTTCAGAATTGCACCGTGCAATGTGGAGATATTACTGTTTGTGCATTTACAATATTCATTGATTTTTGCCATTGAAAAACATGTTTTTCATATACCAGAAATGTTTGAAGCTACTGACTGAATGAAAGGAGCTGGCATCTCACTCTCTTTGAATCTTCTTTATCATGCTAGGATTAGCAGGAAAAAGCAAAAAATTTCAGAATTGCACCTTGCAATGTGGAGATATTACTGTTTGTGCATTTACAATATTCATTGATTTTTGCCATTGAAAAACGTTTTTCATATACCAGAAATGTTTGAAGCTACTGACTGAATGAAAGGAGCTGGCATCTCACTCTCTTTGAATCTTCTTTATCATGCTAGGATTAACAGGAAAAAGCTAAAAATTTCAGAATTGCACCGTGCAATGTGGAGATATTTTGTTTGTGCATTTACAATATTCATTGATTTTTGCCATTGAAAAACATGTTTTTCATATACCAGAAATGTTTGAAGCTACTGACTGAATGAAAGGAGCTGGCATCTCACTCTCTTTGAATCTTCTTTATCATGCTAGGATTAACAGGAAAAAGCAAAAAATTTCAGAATTGCACCGTGCAATGTGGAGATATTACTGTTTGTGCATTTACAATATTCATTGATTTTTGCCATTGAAAAACATGTTTTTCATATACCAGAAATGTTTGAAGCTACTGACTGAATGAAAGGAGCTGGCATCTCACTCTCTTTGAATCTTCTTTATCATGCTAGGATTAACAGGAAAAAGCTAAAAATTTCAGAATTGCACCGTGCAATGTGGAGATATTACTGTTTGTGCATTTACAATATTCATTGATTTTTGCCATTGAAAAACATGTTTTTCATATACCAGAAATGTTTGAAGCTACTGACTGAATGAAAGGAGCTGGCATCTCACTCTCTTTGAATCTTCTTTATCATGCTAGGATTAACAGGAAAAAGCTAAAAATTTCAGAATTGCACCGTGCAATGTGGAGATATTACTGTTTGTGCATTTACAATATTCATTGATTTTTGCCATTGAAAAACATGTTTTTCATATACCAGAAATGTTTGAAGCTACTGACTGAATGAAAGGAGCTGGCATCTCACTCTCTTTGAATCTTCTTTATCATGCTAGGATTAGCAGGAAAAAGCAAAAAATTTCAGAATTGCACCTTGCAATGTGGAGATATTACTGTTTGTGCATTTACAATATTCATTGATTTTTGCCATTGAAAAACATGTTTTTCATATACCAGAAATGTTTGAAGCTACTGACTGAATGAAAGGAGCTGGCATCTCACTCTCTTTGAATCTTCTTTATCATGCTAGGATTAACAGGAAAAAGATAAAAATTTCAGAATTGCACCGTGCAATGTGGAGATATTACTGTTTGTGCATTTACAATATTCATTGATTTTTGCCATTGAAAAACGTTTTTCATATACCAGAAATGTTTGAAGCTTCTGACTGAATGAAAGGAGCTGGCATCTCACTCTCTTTGAATCTTCTTTATCATGCTAGGATTAGCAGGAAAAAGCAAAAAATTTCAGAATTGCACCTTGCAATGTGGAGATATTACTGTTTGTGCATTTACAATATTCATTGATTTTTGCCATTGAAAAACATGTTTTTCATATACCAGAAATGTTTGAAGCTACTGACTGAATGAAAGGAGCTGGCATCTCACTCTCTTTGAATCTTCTTTATCATGCTAGGATTAACAGGAAAAAGCTAAAAATTTCAGAATTGCACTGTTCAATGTGGAGATATTACTGTTTGTGCATTTACAATATTCATTGATTTTTGCCATTGAAAAACATGTTTTTCATATACCAGAAATGTTTGAAGCTACTGACTGAATGAAAGGAGCTGGCATCTCACTCTCTTTGAATCTTCTTTATCATGCTAGGATTAGCAGGAAAAAGCAAAAAATTTCAGAATTGCACCTTGCAATGTGGAGATATTACTGTTTGTGCATTTACAATATTCATTGATTTTTGCCATTGAAAAACATGTTTTTCATATACCAGAAATGTTTGAAGCTACTGACTGAATGAAAGGAGCTGGCATCTCACTCTCTTTGAATCTTCTTTATCATGCTAGGATTAACAGGAAAAAGCAAAAAATTTCAGAATTGCACCTTGCAATGTGGAGATATTACTGTTTGTGCATTTACAATATTCATTGATTTTTGCCATTGAAAAACATGTTTTTAATATACCAGAAATGTTTGAAGCTACTGACTGAATGAAAGGAGCTGGCATCTCACTCTCTTTGAATATTCTTTATCATGCTAGGATTAACAGGAAAAAGCTAAAAATTTCAGAATTGCACCGTGCAATGTGGAGATATTACTGTTTGTGCATTTACAATATTCATTGATTTTTGCCATTGTAAAACGTTTTTCATATACCAGAAATGTTTGAAGCTACTGACTGAATGAAAGGAGCTGGCATCTCACTCTCTTTGAATCTTCTTTATCATGCTAGGATTAACAGGAAAAAGCAAAAAATTTCAGAATTGCACCTTGCAATGTGGAGATATTACTGTTTGTGCATTTACAATATTCATTGATTTTTGCCATTGAAAAACATGTTTTTCATATACCAGAAATGTTTGAAGCTACTGACTGAATGAAAGGAGCTGGCATCTCACTCTCTTTGAATCTTCTTTATCATGCTAGGATTAACAGGAAAAAGCAAAAAATTTCAGAATTGCACCGTGCAATGTGGAGATATTACTGTTTGTGCATTTACAATATTCATTGATTTTTGCCATTGAAAAACATGTTTTTCATATACCAGAAATGTTTGAAGCTACTGACTGAATGAAAGGAGCTGGCATCTCACTCTCTTTGAATCTTCTTTATCATGCTAGGATTAACAGGAAAAAGCTAAAAATTTCAGAATTGCACCGTGCAATGTGGAGATATTACTGTTTGTGCATTTACAATATTCATTGATTTTTGCCATTGAAAAACATGTTTTTCATATACCAGAAATGTTTGAAGCTACTGACTGAATGAAAGGAGCTGGCATCTCACTCTCTTTGAATCTTCTTTATCATGCTAGGATTAGCAGGAAAAAGCAAAAAATTTCAGAATTGCACCTTGCAATGTGGAGATATTACTGTTTGTGCATTTACAATATTCATTGATTTTTGCCATTGAGAAACATGTTTTTCATATACCAGAAATGTTTGAAGCTACTGACTGAATGAAAGGAGCTGGCATCTCACTCTCTTTGAATCTTCTTTATCATGCTAGGATTAACAGGAAAAAGCTAAAAATTTCAGAATTGCACCGTGCAATGTGGAGATATTACTGTTTGTGCATTTACAATATTCATTGATTTTTGCCATTGAAAAACATGTTTTTCATATACCAGAAATGTTTGAAGCTACTGACTGAATGAAAGGAGCTGGCATCTCACTCTCTTTGAATCTTCTTTATCATGCTAGGATTAGCAGGAAAAAGCAAAAAATTTCAGAATTGCACCTTGCAATGTGGAGATATTACTGTTTGTGCATTTACAATATTCATTGATTTTTGCCATTGAAAAACATGTTTTTCATATACCAGAAATGTTTGAAGCTACTGACAATGAAAGGAGCTGGCATCTCACTCTCTTTGAATCTTCTTTATCATGCTAGGATTAACAGGAAAAAGCAAAAAATTTCAGAATTGCACCTTGCAATGTGGAGATATTACTGTTTGTGCATTTACAATATTCATTGATTTTTGCCATTGAAAAACATGTTTTTAATATACCAGAAATGTTTGAAGCTACTGACTGAATGAAAGGAGCTGGCATCTCACTCTCTTTGAATCTTCTTTATCATGCTAGGATTAACAGGAAAAAGCTAAAAATTTCAGAATTGCACCGTGCAATGTGGAGATATTACTGTTTGTGCATTTACAATATTCATTGATTTTTGCCATTGAAAAACATGTTTTTCATATACCAGAAATGTTTGAAGCTACTGACTGAATGAAAGGAGCTGGCATCTCACTCTCTTTGAATCTTCTTTATCATGCTAGGATTAGCAGGAAAAAGCAAAAAATTTCAGAATTGCACCTTGCAATGTGGAGATATTACTGTTTGTGCATTTACAATATTCATTGATTTTTGCCATTGAAAAACGTTTTTCATATACCAGAAATGTTTGAAGCTACTGACTGAATGAAAGGAGCTGGCATCTCACTCTCTTTGAATCTTCTTTATCATGCTAGGATTAACAGGAAAAAGCTAAAAATTTCAGAATTGCACCGTGCAATGTGGAGATATTACTGTTTGTGCATTTACAATATTCATTGATTTTTGCCATTGGAAAACATGTTTTTCATATACCAGAAATGTTTGAAGCTACTGACTGAATGAAAGGAGCTGGCATCTCACTCTCTTTGAATCTTCTTTATCATGCTAGGATTAACAGGAAAAAGCTAAAAATTTCAGAATTGCACCGTGCAATGTGGAGATATTACTGTTTGTGCATTTACAATATTCATTGATTTTTGCCATTGTAAAACGTTTTTCATATACCAGAAATGTTTGAAGCTACTGACTGAATGAAAGGAGCTGGCATCTCACTCTCTTTGAATCTTCTTTATCATGCTAGGATTAACAGGAAAAAGCAAAAAATTTCAGAATTGCACCTTGCAATGTGGAGATATTACTGTTTGTGCATTTACAATATTCATTGATTTTTGCCATTGAAAAACATGTTTTTCATATACCAGAAATGTTTGAAGCTACTGACTGAATGAAAGGAGCTGGCATCTCACTCTCTTTGAATCTTCTTTATCATGCTAGGATTAACAGGAAAAAGCAAAAAATTTCAGAATTGCACCGTGCAATGTGGAGATATTACTGTTTGTGCATTTACAATATTCATTGATTTTTGCCATTGAAAAACATGTTTTTCATATACCAGAAATGTTTGAAGCTACTGACTGAATGAAAGGAGCTGGCATCTCACTCTCTTTGAATCTTCTTTATCATGCTAGGATTAGCAGGAAAAAGCAAAAAATTTCAGAATTGCACCTTGCAATGTGGAGATATTACTGTTTGTGCATTTACAATATTCATTGATTTTTGCCATTGAAAAACATGTTTTTCATATACCAGAAATGTTTGAAGCTACTGACTGAATGAAAGGAGCTGGCATCTCACTCTCTTTGAATCTTCTTTATCATGCTAGGATTAACAGGAAAAAGCTAAAAATTTCAGAATTGCACCGTGCAATGTGGAGATATTACTGTTTGTGCATTTACAATATTCATTGATTTTTGCCATTGAAAAACATGTTTTTCATATACCAGAAATGTTTGAAGCTACTGACTGAATGAAAGGAGCTGGCATCTCACTCTCTTTGAATCTTCTTTATCATGCTAGGATTAGCAGGAAAAAGCAAAAAATTTCAGAATTGCACCTTGCAATGTGGAGATATTACTGTTTGTGCATTTACAATATTCATTGATTTTTGCCATTGAAAAACATGTTTTTCATATACCAGAAATGTTTGAAGCTACTGACTGAATGAAAGGAGCTGGCATCTCACTCTCTTTGAATCTTCTTTATCATGCTAGGATTAACAGGAAAAAGCTAAAAATTTCAGAATTGCACCGTGCAATGTGGAGATATTACTGTTTGTGCATTTACAATATTCATTGATTTTTGCCATTGAAAAACATGTTTTTCATATACCAGAAATGTTTGAAGCTACTGACTGAATGAAAGGAGCTGGCATCTCACTCTCTTTGAATCTTCTTTATCATGCTAGGATTAGCAGGAAAAAGCAAAAAATTTCAGAATTGCACCTTGCAATGTGGAGATATTACTGTTTGTGCATTTACAATATTCATTGATTTTTGCCATTGAGAAACATGTTTTTCATATACCAGAAATGTTTGAAGCTACTGACTGAATGAAAGGAGCTGGCATCTCACTCTCTTTGAATCTTCTTTATCATGCTAGGATTAACAGGAAAAAGCTAAAAATTTCAGAATTGCACCGTGCAATGTGGAGATATTACTGTTTGTGCATTTACAATATTCATTGATTTTTGCCATTGAAAAACATGTTTTTCATATACCAGAAATGTTTGAAGCTACTGACTGAATGAAAGGAGCTGGCATCTCACTCTCTTTGAATCTTCTTTATCATGCTAGGATTAGCAGGAAAAAGCAAAAAATTTCAGAATTGCACCTTGCAATGTGGAGATATTACTGTTTGTGCATTTACAATATTCATTGATTTTTGCCATTGAAAAACATGTTTTTCATATACCAGAAATGTTTGAAGCTACTGACAATGAAAGGAGCTGGCATCTCACTCTCTTTGAATCTTCTTTATCATGCTAGGATTAACAGGAAAAAGCAAAAAATTTCAGAATTGCACCTTGCAATGTGGAGATATTACTGTTTGTGCATTTACAATATTCATTGATTTTTGCCATTGAAAAACATGTTTTTAATATACCAGAAATGTTTGAAGCTACTGACTGAATGAAAGGAGCTGGCATCTCACTCTCTTTGAATCTTCTTTATCATGCTAGGATTAACAGGAAAAAGCTAAAAATTTCAGAATTGCACCGTGCAATGTGGAGATATTACTGTTTGTGCATTTACAATATTCATTGATTTTTGCCATTGAAAAACATGTTTTTCATATACCAGAAATGTTTGAAGCTACTGACTGAATGAAAGGAGCTGGCATCTCACTCTCTTTGAATCTTCTTTATCATGCTAGGATTAGCAGGAAAAAGCAAAAAATTTCAG
>NW_027369284.1:0-43774 GCF_046119375.1 Phyllobates terribilis
GGCTTGGCATGTCGGCAACACGACGCCATTGACCGGTTAAAAAGTCAAAGACGTGAACCACATTGGCAAATCGCAACTCCTCGTTGACCGGTCGTTCCCACCCACACGAAATCACGATGATTGAGCTCGACTCGACCCAGATGACCCCGCTAAACGTCGGGGCTTCGAATGGAAAACGGGGCATTGAAGGCAGTCAGGAGCAACACCCAAGTTGATGACCCGGGTCAAACAGGATGATCGAAAGGGAGTGTTTG
Source organism: Phyllobates terribilis (assembly GCF_046119375.1). Taxonomy (NCBI): domain Eukaryota; kingdom Metazoa; phylum Chordata; class Amphibia; order Anura; family Dendrobatidae; genus Phyllobates; species Phyllobates terribilis. The sequence continues at coordinate 255 of NW_027369284.1, forward strand.
ACCCGATCCCGTTCTGTGAGAATGAAAACGGGTTAGGTCAAACCCAAAAGCCTGCGATGACTATGGAAATCGGGTGATTGTATATCCCGATTCCAGGCTTTGGAAACGGAAAGGAGAAAGGGAAAGGATTCGAATGGAAGACAAGGTAGACATTACGAGCTACATCGTTGGGTAATCCAGGAACCAGCTCCATGTAGATGATGTAGTGTGAGTTAGTTGAGTTTATGAGTGGTTTAATTTTCGTGCTCTTCAATCTGAACGACGTATTTTGTACGGAGTATGTATATGTAAAGAAGAAGAATAAGAAATGAAAAGCCATGTGCCTTGTTTATGATCGATCTTGATCTTTTATTCTTTAAGTTAAACGTGGATCACCGATCTATTATCTTTATACTTTTAACTTACTACTTGTTGTCGTCTGTCATTTTTTTATGGAAGCTGATCCATCAAGTAAGTCAGTTGTAAGAGATGCCTTCAGCTGTTTTAGAAGGGCTTTTTGGGTAGATCAAATTTTCCTAAAAATGAAATAAATAGCTTTAAAAATTAAATTAGGAAATGAAAATATAATAATTCATTATATTATTTTTTGAAATTAACGTTGATTGTTAAAAAAACAATTAGTAAATAAGAGTACTAATATTAAATATTATATAGGGGAAGGTGGAGGTGGGGAGTCGATAATCAACCGAATAAAATAGTGTAAAAGTGGAGATAGGAAGGTGGCCGTACTCCGACGAGGCAACAATTGCGATAATGTTGAAGCTTGAGAATTTGATCGACTAAAGAGGTTGTCGAGGGATAGTAGATATGGATTCGGGTTCGGATCGAGATATGAACACATATTATTCATCTCTTGGAAATAGAGAGAAAAAAAATCTTTTAGTATTCTTATTGTGTATCTATGAACACATATTTAAAAAATCAATTAGTAAATACTTTTAATATTAAATATTATATAGATAAATGTGCAAGGTGGGTGTAGAAAATCAGTGTAAAGTACAGAAGAGAAGGTGGAGGGACTCCGATGAGGCGACGATCTCGATAATGTTGAACCCTGAGAATTGATCGGGTAAGAGGGTGCTGAGGGGGAGTAGATATGGATCTGGTTAAGAACCGGGTTCTAAGATCCTAATTAGAGCATGGGTGGGCGAGAAAACATAATTAAAAACAAAAGACCGGATGAATTCTCGGTTAATGGATAAAAAATCACCTATTAACCGTCTAAAATAGTCTATAGTTATTTGGTACTGTAATAGTTTCGGATTTTTCTAACTCCACTTAACTGAATTACCAAACAAATATAAAATATTTAAATTGGATTAGTAAAGTAATTCTACTTTATAAGTGTTTTACTAGACCTGAAAATTGATCTTTTATATTATTTATAGTTACTTATAAATTACCATTTGAGAAATTCTTTTTCCACTAGAAAATAACGAATTAGTCTTACTGATACCGACAATTAACCAATATATTATTAACCGCCGTCAATGGTATGCCAAATATACTAACAAAAATTCTAGTTTGAAACTTCTATTACCCATGGGACACACCCATAATAGGAGAGCCATCCTCAGATCTCCTATTGTGACGATGTTGGAATGTAAATTCTTGCAAGTGTTTCTTGATGTTTTTATGATAACAAAATCCATTGCACTTTTTTGTGACCAAGGGGAAAACGAGGTTTTATTCAATTCTAAGACGTGTCATGTGATGAATATAGACACTAAGAATATTACTCTAAAGGATGTGAGGCATAATGATGTTAACATTGTTGACAAAAGTTTCATCCATGATCATTCTTTGTGTCTTGCTACAATCAAAGATGAAACAATTATGTGGCACAGACGTCTCATCTATGTCAGTCCCACAAGAGTTCATAAACTCCAAGCCAAAGCGCTTGTAAGAGGGATTCCTTCCATCAAGTCTGACCTCAGTCATTTGTGTGATGCTTGCGTAAAAGGGAAGCAAACAAGGATATCCTTTTCCTCCAAGCAAAGATGTTACCACATCAAGACTCTTGAATTAATCCACATGGATCTTTGTAGACCAAGGAGAGTGAAGAGTCACTTTGGGAGTAGGTATGTGCCCGTAATAGTTGATGATAACTCACGCTTTACTTGGACCATGTTTTTGTCATCCAACGAACAAGCTTTTCCCATATTCGAAGCATTCATTAAGCGTACTGAGAATAATCTTGACTTGAAGCTAAAGGGCATCAAATTAGACCATGGAACATAATTTGAAATAATTCAATTCATTGAATTCTGTGAAGAGCATAGGATCTCTCATGAGGACGTAACAACAAAATGGTGTGATAGAAAGAAATAATAGAACTCTTGAAGACATGTCCATGACTCTCCTGATGGAAAGCAAGCTTCCTATGAGTTTCTGGGTAAGCCAATCAATACTTCGTGTTAATTCTCAACCGAGCACTACTTTTCCCTATACTCAACAAAACTATTTACAAGCTCATTAGGAACACGACTGACAATGTGTCACACCTTTGTGTCATTGGTTGTAAATGCTTTGTCCTCAATAAGAACTTAGGAAAGTTTGACCCTAGGAGTAATGAAGGCATCTTCCTTGGATATGCAAGTGATAGTGTGGCATATTAAGTATGGAACAAGCGAACGAGTAAGATTGAAGAAAGCCTTCATGAGCAATTTGATAAGGCTACTCCTGGTAATTCGAGTGATATTAACTCACTAAATCCAGTTGGTACTTTTTCATATGAAAGGGAAGAAGATGATTATGGTCCTTCAGATTATCAAAGAAGATCATGCGCTGGAAAGGATATCGAGGAACACTTTGCTCCTTCCATTGTTCCCGAGTCAGTTGGGCAACAAGATCTAGGAATATCAGGTACATCTCATAACATGATTGTTCATTCCCTTGATACATGTGATGTGAGCTACAAAAGGAAGTGCAAGGCTCAACTGAGGATACATCACTATCCGATGAAGTTGTCCCCTATGACACAATAGACATTGATCCACGATATGCATCTCGATGGTCTCTACCAATTTTAGAATTGCTAAGGATCATCCCATCTATAAAATAACTTATGTTGGAGAAAAAAGTTTGAGATCATATTTTGATGACTTTTTCTCCTCCAATGTGTTCATCTCTCATGTTGAACCCATGTATATCAAAGAATATCTCATTAAGCCTGACTGGATTGTCGCTATGCAAGAAGAGCTTCACCAATTTGAAAGCAACAAGGTATGGAAACTCTTCCCACTTCCTAGAATAGACATGTGATTGCTACTCGTTTGGTATTCAAGAACAAGCTAGATGAAAGTATAGAAGTAATAAGGAACAAGGCTAGGTTGGTGGCACACGGCCATAACCAATACGAAGGGATAGACTACAATGAGACATATGCTCTAGTTGCAAGAATTGAAGCAATTCGCCTCTTCATAGCCATGCAACTCACAAGAACTTCATCGTCCACCAAATGGAGGTCAATTTCGCATTCATAAATGGAGATTTGGATGAATAAGTCAATTTGAAGCAACCTCCCGACTTTGAAGACCTAGTTCACAAGGATCATGTGTACTTTCTCTACAAAGCACTTTATGGACTTAAGCAAGCTCCTAGAAAATGGTACGAAAAGCTTTCAAAAATTTGGTTACCTAACCATTATAGAAGAGGTGACATTGACAAGACTTCGTTCCTCTTAGAGAAAAACGATGACATACTCATTGTCTGGGTATATGTTGATGATATCATTTTTTGTTCAACTAACCCTGTTCTTGTAGAAAACTTCAAAAAATTAATGAGCATTGCATTTGATATGAGTATGATTGGGGAGTTGTCTTTCTTTCTTAGACTTCAAGTTTTTCAAACTCCCCAAGGCACAATGATTCATCATCAAAAGTATATCAAGGAACTTCTCAAGAAGTTTGGGATTGAAATGTCAAGAAGTTATACTACTCCCATCTCTCCTAACACTAGGATTGATGTAGAAGTTGATGGAACAACAGTTGATGCCACTCTCTACCGAGGCATGATAGGTTCTCTACTCTACCTTACTACTAGTAAGCCAAATATTTTGTATGTTGTGTATCTATGTGACACGTACCAGTCAAACCCTAAGGTGTCACACCTCACACCCGTGAAGCGAATCCTTCGCTATCTAAAGAGAATGGACTATCTGTGTCTCTGGTATCCAATGACTAACAACTTTGAGTTGGTAGGGTACTCGGATGCATACTTTATTGATAGTCTTATGGATTGAAAAAACACCTCTGGTATGGCACAGTTTCTTGCCCCATGTCTCATCTCATGGGTATCCAAGAAGCAAAACTATGTGGCCCTACCAATTGTAGAAGCAGAGTATGTTGTTGTTGCATCATGTTGCACCCATGTATTATGCCTTAGGCAACAGTTGCATGACTTTGGTATGTCCTTCTCTCTTCCTATCCTATGTGACAACACTAGTGCAGTCAACATCTCTAAAAAATCTTGTTCATCACTCACTTACTAAACATATTGACATTCATCATCACTTATTACGAGATAACGTGGAAAAAGGTTTTATTAGGATGGATTGTTGTAGGACAAAGGATCAAGTGGCAGACATTTTCACCAAAGCCTTAGACACAAAGTCGTATGAGCACCTTTGGTTTCTCCTAGGCATGATCTCTCTGAGTTGATCAGGTCTATGATTGTTATTCCCTCAGTGCATGGCTATGATTATTAACTAACAAGGAACAACTATTACATGCTTGTTCTATGATTTGTGCATGAAAATTTTGATATATGATAGCATGATCTTCTCTGATTGCACTTGTTTATTGTGATTTTGAAAGTACTGATCCTTGCTATTCAAATTATATATTCTCTTTTATTCTTAAACATTATGTCCCTTGATAAAAGTCACTATGATGACTAGGATGTAAAACCACTGCCTAGGTGTCTTGTATTCACATTCACAACAGTCAAATGTTTCATGTTAGCATTTAGCTCGGCGTTGTCCTGCATCAACACTCTCAACACATCATCATAGGTGGGTTGCTGCGCTTGTACCGGAGGACACATAGGTGGATTCAGCTGGTTTTCGATGTTACCTCATTTGAAATTCGGGTGGTACCATTGAATTGTTGTCTTTGTTGGCCTTGTTGGTATCCAACTGCATTCACCTCTTCTTGAAATGTCGAGCACGCATAAGTATGATGTATGTCGTATCCACGTGACTCATAAGATTTAGCCTGCTAAGACATACCTAACAACTTCAACCTCCTAATCTCTTCTTTTAGTAGCGCTATCTCATTCGGATCAACTTGTGACACACTCGCCACATTCTTCCTAACCGGACCTCTTCTGTTGTATTGCCTTGAGTCGTCTACAAGTTTAGAAAAGATAGAAAGAAGTTCCTCGTGAGTTACCTTCAAAATATTACCCCCCAGATGGCGTTAACCATATGACGATCATCCTCTCGAAGACTACCATGGAGATAAAAGATCAAATCATGCTCTTGGTAACCAAGATCAGGGCATCTCTTTATTAACTTTTTGAACTGCTCAAAGTGGTCACACAACGACTCATCAAGGCACTGCTCAATATTGCTGATCTTCTTCTTCAATTGATTAGACTTGGTAGCAGGAAATATTTGGATAAGAAAAACCAGTTTAGTGCCACCCAGTTGTTGACACTTCCCGAAGCTAAAATGGGTACCAATCCTTTGCAGATTCCTTCAGAGAAAAAGAAAATGATATCCTCTCTATCTGCTCTTCATTCACATCGGTCGGCCTGAAACTTGTGCAAACCTCAATAAACTCGTCCAGATGTTGAATAGGAACTTCCACTGTTGTCCTAGAAGAATTGGGCAGTAAGTGAACTACTCCAGTCTTAAGCTTAAATCTCTGACCTTTATGTTGGAAAATCCATTGTCGTGTTTTGTTGCCTTAAGTTAGGAGCAGTCAAAGACTCTAAAGTAATTCTTCTTGCCGGTAACCCTAATAGGCAATATCTCGTATGGCAAATCAAGTGGTCGTTAGCATCATTTATAGGTGATTTGGTATTGCTATGCAACATATTACTGTAATCCGGACCTCGCAGAGCAAAGGCGTTATTCGTGAGGATTACAAGCATTCGAGAGAAGACGAAGAGAAGACTGCCAAAGGGACGAAGGAGCAACCACAGACAAGACGATGCAGCCGCACCAAGCTACAGAGTCTAGGGCGCGACCGCTCCACTACTCACGGAGAAAATGGCCAAATTCACCTAGGCGCAACAACGCCTACATGGGCGCGACCGCGCCCCTGTTGGGCCAGGAGCGCTGAGACAACCTTCTTTCCGAGAATCACTTTGGGATTTTACCTCTTTTTTGATGGAGCTTCGGACTGGGCTTTTTAATAATAGTTTCTTATGTTATTAGGTTTTATAAATAGGGTTTGAAGTTTTACCTCCAACCTATCATCACACATTCATTAGATTAATTTACGTTGTTTAGAGAACTATATCAGAGTAGTCTCTTTTGCTTTGTTCAACAAGTTGAAGCCTTCAGATGATTGGTTTGTAAGACTTATACTTTTCTTCTTATTCATTTGGATTGTTTCATCTCTCTTGCACTTAATTGTTCTATTGGATTTGATTTATCTGTCTAGCCTAATCATCTAGGTAGAATAGATCTATTTATATTGCTAGATTTGACTTGTCTGAGTTGGAGAGTCGTATCGTTAGGTAGCGAATCGATTGCATGACCTAGTTGGGATTGTGATTGTAGAGATAGTTGATTGTGTTAAATATTGAATATAATTCAATGGTACTGCATGCACCTATCTATTCCTGAGTTCATTGCTCTTTCATTACTAAATCTTGATACTTTCAAGGTTGTAGTTAAGTAAGGGTTATTAGGAATAGTTGGACTATTAATTATGCAAGAACAGGGGTTAGGACAACCATAGTATATGAATTATAGGATGAACCAGATAGTCATTAGAAGTAAATGATCAACCAATCATTCCGTTGTGTGAATACTTGTTGAATAAATTATTTCTCATTATTGTTTTCCAATCCCTTTGGTAGTTTAGTTGCATTCAATTTTTCCTTTGGTTACTTTTAAGTCGATTAATCTAAGAATACAAGAACTGATAACCTGACTCTTTGTGGGATTCAACCCTTTCTTTCCATTTTACAAGTTAGAATAGCTGGTTAGGAATTATTATTTTGATAGGGAAAACAACGACCGTTTGCGCCCCGTCAAATTTGGCACAGTTGTCAGGGAGTCAAAACTTCTTTTCTTGTGTTTTTTATTTGATTGACTTTCGTGATGACTAGTGTATGGTCAGCACCAGTGCTATTGATCACTTTTCTGTTGAGCTAAATCCAGAGATCAAGCGGATCATACATAGGAGTCACAGAGAGAAGAGATCTGAGATCAATATGATGGACAACGATTAAGTTAGAGAGCAGACTCCTGAATAGATGATGGCGGACCAACAAGTGCAAATAGCTCAACTCACACAGCTTGTAGAGGCACTTATGCAAGGGAATAATGGCAGTAACCGGACATTGAGGGAGAGTACTACTCCTAATCTGACACATCAGCCTCAAGCAATAATTCTACCACCCCTTGCTCATGGGGTGACATTTGAGCTGAAGTCTGGAGTGATGAATTTACTTCTTATATTTCATGGTATACCTGGGGAGGACCCGATTATGCATCTCAACCAATTCCACGATATCTGCATGACTACTAAGCCAGCCAATGTGTCTGAAGAGCAGATCAAGATGAGAGAATTTGGGTTTATGCTTAAGGATACGACCAGGTCCTGGTATTACCATCTACCTACTGGGTCTATTGATAGCTGGGAGAAATTCCATAAGGAGTTATTGAATAGGTACTTCCCAATTAATAAAGCTAATGCGCTGAAGAAACAGATTGCACATGTAGAGCAGCGTGATGAAGAGTCTTTATATGATTACTTAGAGAGGTTCAAAGGGTTGTGTGCTAGATGCCCCTTCGACGGATATGAGCAAGATGATCCGGTACTTTTTATTACTCAAGGGTTGCTGAATTCAGAGAGAAGAATGGTTGACGCTGCCTGCAGTGGAAGCATTCTAAATATGACCCCTGAGGATGCCATGGAGAAACTTCAAGATATGGCAGAAAGTACTAGGAGTTTTGGGAAGACCTACACTAGGAGGGCAGTGAATGCCGCAAATTCAGAGGTTCTGGGTCTTGCGAATGAGATAGCCGAGATGAAGAATATTCTTAGTAGCCGATTATCAAAGAGTGGACAACATTCGTAGAGAGTTTGTAGAGTTTGCTCGAGTTCGTCTTACCACTCCGACTAGTGTCCCGAGCTACAAGAAGATACAGTTGTTGAAGTTAATGTTGTGGGTGGATATGGAACACCGCGTCCTTGTAAAGACCAGCAATAGAATAACTACCATCCAAGATATAGAGACCAACCCGGTCAGCAAGAGAGATGGAGTCCTCGTGATCCACAACCTAGTTTTGGACCATCTACTATGGACTTGATAACTTCTTTGACTAAGAACCTCACAACCCATGTCCACACTACGGAAGCAAGCATTAAGAATATCGAGGTGCAAGTGGGGAAATTAGCGCAGATGGTATCCACCCTGGTACAAAATCAACCAAACTCGTTACCGTCTCAGACCGTGGTGAACCCGAACCAGAACACAATGAACCCGAACGTCAGGAATGTCAGCGCTATGATATTGAGGAGTGGTCGGAACTCGGAGGGAACATCAGATGAAGAAGAGATCGAAGCTAACAAAACGCCAACGGTGTGCCCACGTCTTGAGATGCGCGCTCGCGCAAGTGAGTTTTTCAAGTAATGCAACCGCGCACCCGGGGAGCACGACCGTGCAAAGGAGTCTCGTGAATGGCGTGACCGTGCTCTACACCCACGTGACCACACGTTTATGGACGAGTTTTTAGAAACTTTGGCGCGACTGTGCCCGGCTTGCGCGACCGCGCCTTGCTCCCACATGACCACGCCTATGTTTCTAATGATGACGAACCTCCTCCAATGTTGAACTCCGAGGAATCTGACCCGATTGATGTTGAGGATGCGATAGATGATCCTCAATGTGATTTCAAGCTTAGGAAAAGTAATTATGTGCGACCCAACTTCCCTCCACTTAGTTCGATGAAACCCCTTACTCCCTTTCCCGAAGCATTGAGAGAGACGATGAATCCGGAGAACGATAAGGAGTTGTTCGAGACATTCAGCAAGTGTGCGGTGAGCATCCCTTTACTCAAGCTAATCAAGAGTATTCCTCACTATGCAAAGTTTTTGAAGGAACTATGCACAGTCAAGAAGAAACAAAAGTTGAAGGGAAATCAAAAGGTTGCAGTAAGTGAAAGAGTCTCAACCATCTTCCAAAAGCGTATGCCTACGAAGTACAGTGATCCAGGTATGGTAAGTATTCCTTGTCGTATCGGTGATACTAATTTTGAGAAAGCTATGCTTGATTTGGGTGTTGTTATTAATGTGATTCCATACTCTCTATGCAAGTATCTAGGATTAGGACCTTTGAATGAAACTGAGATCATAATTCAATTAGTTGATGGGTCCACTGTTCATCCTAGGGGAGTAGTTGAGAATGTTCTAGTGATGGTTGATAAGTTAGTTTTTCCTACAGATTTTTATGTGCTAGATATGGAGCATGATAGGAGAGATGCACCTATACTCTTAGATAGACCTTTTATGAGAACTGCGGGCACGAAAGTTGATTTAGCTAGTGGGTCTTTATCTTTAGAGTTTGATGGGGATGTTGTGAGGTTTGATATCTTTGAGAGTACGAGAGACCCTATAGAGGATGTTTCTTGTGTTTGCGATATTGGTGTGATTGATCCCGTCGGGGATGTAGGTGATACTGAGGTGTGTTTGGCTGGTGGCCCCTGATACTGACATTAGAGGGTGACAAGCTTCCTTCTCCTTCTATTATACAGGTACCGAAAGTATTGACTACGTTACCTCTGGGACATTATGTGGAAAAGAAGAAGGGTTGGTACGACAAGGGATAAGGAAGAGAAAAGGAATCAAGCCATACTATGTGAGGAAGGATGAGTTGGCCCTGGAGGGGCCAAGTGCTGGATGATCGAGAGTGAGAAGTCGAGCCTACGACTCTAACCAAAGGCGTTGCTCGGTAGTCAATTGGCGAGCGTCGTTTTTCCTAGTCAAAATAATAATTCCTAATCAGCTACTCTAACTAGCAGAGTGGCAAGAAATGGTCGATCCCACATGGAATCAGGTATTCAGTTCTTGTGAAATTAATCTAACCAACTTAACTCAACAAGTATCCACACAGCAAAATGATTGATTGATCATTGATTTGAAAACAATTAATGGGATTTGATTTAATGCAACTAAACTAACAATTGATTTGAAAACAATAATGGGAAAGCACTTCACTCAACAAATATCCACACAACAGAATGATTGATTGATCATTGACTTCTTAATTACTATCGGGTTCATCCTAATATTTATATTCTATAGTTGTTCTAATCCTTGTCCTTATATAGTTAATAGTCCAACTAGTCCTAATAGCCCTTACTTAACTACAACCCATAAACTATCAACATTTAATAATTAAGCAGCAATGAACTCAGAAATAAATAGGTGCATGCAGTACCGTTGACTCAAGGTCGATATTTAACACATAATCGACTCTCCCTACAATGACAATCCTAAACTAGGTCATGAATTGATTTGCTACCTAACGATAAGACTCTCCAACTCGGACAATCCAAACTAATATGAATAGACTTATTCTACCTAGTTGATCAGGCGAGACAGGTAAATCACGTTCAATAACCAATTAAGATCAAGAGAGATGAAACAACTAGAATATAATTAAGAACCAGGATAGAAGTCTTACAATCAAATCAAATCATCTGTTGGCTTCCACAAGTTGAACAAAGTAAATGGAACTGCTCTTGCCTCATTCTAAAATAACGTAAAGCTATAAAATGTGGAAACTGGAATAATGAATGATAAGGTGGAGGCAAAACTCTTACCCTATTTATTAACCTAACAATAGAAGATTAATGCTAAAAAGGCCCAGTCCGAGCTCCATCAGAAAGTAAGCAAAAAGCCCAAAGTGAATCTCGGTGGGAGAGGACTCGCAGCTTTCTTGGCCCAACACGGGCACGATCATGCATGTGGCAGCGCGGTCGCGTCTGGGTCGAATTCGGTGCTTTTCTCCGCAAATAGTGTCACACTAGATGTGCCTATCAAACACCCCTACACTTAGACCTTGCTCGTCCTCGAGTAAACTGCAGCTAACTACTTGGCGATCTCAACGAGTATGGAAGACTTGACAACAGTGGTCGTTTAATCAACACTTTAGCTCCTAAGTACCTGCAATCATCAAAGCATGGGCGTAGACTCCGACTCTACTAGAAATTTTTAAAAACAATGCAAGACTCAAAACTCTAAATTAACCCAACAATGACATCAATCATTCGCCAAACTTGGACTATGCTTATCCTACTCAAGTTCACTAATCATGAATCTATAAAATATGCAAAAGATGTTTCTATCCAAGTAGTATATGAAGGATGATAATGCAAGATCAAATAAACAACCAATTCTTTCCCTAGCATGCTTCATAATCTGTGATAAGAATTCACAAGCTCCAACATCACTGAAAGCACAAAAAACCACAACTCAACTCAAGTAATACCACATAGAACTTTTATTGCTTATTTTCATCCTATTCATGTATTTTTCACTATTTTTCTTTTAAATCATTATTTAAGTATCGGGCCCATCCGTCTTACGGTCCGGGCCAAGTAATGAAACTCTTTGCTTGCTTAGCCATGGAGGATCAAACTTGGAGCTCTCCCGACTTATTTCACTAGGAGTTCACTACCTTTTTATTTTCTTTTATTGAATTTGTAATGAAAAAAGACGGAAGCAAGATAACAATGACAATATGGCAAAACTAGAGATGAGATGGTGAAATTGCAATCTTAATATTGATCCTAATGTATTCTAATCATAATCCACATGCTCAAGTCAAAGTCCTCAGTTTTATCAATCATATCATCGCCATACATAATTGGAATATCAACAGTCAAAGGCATAGTAAACAGGTTCAAAATCCATGCACTATTATAGAAATCCACAAAGCATTAAATAGGGGGGGATATGATAACCAGCTCTAAAAATTCAAAACGACTAAAAAATTTCAAAATTAACTAAAATAACTCAAATAGCAAAGATAGATGAGGCAAATCCCTCCCCACACTTAATGTACACAATGCCCCTATTGTGAAATAAAGAACAAATCTAAAAGATAGATGGAATTGGAAAAATACCTCTTTTGACGGGTTGCCTCCCAGACAGCACCTTTGGTTAGAGTCGTAGGCTCGACTTCTTACTCTCAATCTATCCAGCACTTGGCCCCTCGAGGGCCAGCTCATCTTTCCTCATGTAGTATTGCTTAATTCCTTTTCTCTTCCTAAACCCCTTGTCATACCAACCCTTCTTCTTCTATAAGTAATGCCCCGGAGGTAACGTAGTCAAGACTCTCGGTACATGTGTAATAGTAGGAGGGGGGAGCTTGTCTCCCTCTAAAATAAGCATTGGGGGCCCATTGGCCAAACACACCTCAGTATCACCAACATCCCCTACGGGATCAATCACCCTAATAGCAAAAACACATGCTACATCCTCTATAGAATCCTCTGTATCCTCAAACAGATCAAACCTCACAACATCACCATCAAACTCTAAAGACAAAGTCCCCTTACCTAGATCTACCTTAGTGCACGTAGTCCTCAGAAATAGGCTATCTAAAAGTATAGGTGAAGCTCTCCTATCATCCTCCATATCTAGCACATAAAAATTTGTAGGGAAAAACTAACCTATCGACCATTAGTAGTACATTCTCTACTACTCACCTAGGACGAACAGTGGACACATCAGCCAATTGAATTAAAATATCAGTTTTATGCAAAGGTCCTAATCATATAGTCTTGCACAGAGAGTAAGAAATGACATTAATAGCAGCACCTAAGCCTAGCATAGCCTTCTCAAAATTAGTATCACCGATACAGCAATGAATACTAACCATACCTGGATCACTACTTGGTGGGCATACGCTTCTGGAAGATGGTTGAGACTCTTTCACCTACCGTGACCTTGTTGTTTCCTTTCAACTTCTTCTTCCTTTTGATTGTGCACAACTCCTTCAAAAATTTAGCGCTCCGCGGGATGCTCTTGATTAGCTTCAGTAGAGGGATATTCACTGTGCAGTTGCTGAATGTCTCAAACAGCTCCTTATCATTCTCCGGCTTCCTAGTATCTCTCAATGCCTTTAGAAAGGGAGTCGGAGGTTTCAACGAATCAAGTGGAGGGAAGTTGGGCCGCACATAATTACTTTGTCAAAGCTTGAAATCACCTCGAGGATCATCTATCTCGTCCTCACCATCAACCGGATTACCTTATTCGGAGTTCAACACTGGAGACAGCTCGTTCTCAGCAGAAGAGGTGGCACGGGCACGTAGAAGAGGGGGCGCGGTCGTGTTGGTCTACAGGTGAGGTGGCGCGGTCGTGCAGGTTTGGGTGCAATCGTGCCAAGTTTTCCGAAAAGTTCTCTGTAAATGCGCGGTCGCGCTGGTGTAGGGCGTCGGCGCACCCTTCCTCACATACGGCCGCGCCTATAAGCAGGGTCATTTGTGCGGACGCGAATGGTAGTGCGCAGTCGTGCCTTTGGAGAATTCTCAGCTTCCAACTCTTCTTCCCCTGATGTTTCCTCTGAGTTTCGACCACTCATCAATATCATTGCGCTGACATTCTGGTCATTGTGTTCTGGCTCGGATTCACCACGGTCTGAGATGATAGTGAATTTGATTGATTCTGAACTAGCATGGATACCGTCTACGCTAATTGACCCATTTGCACCTTGAGATTTTCGATGCTTGCCTATGTGGTCTGAACGTGGGTAGTGAGATTTTCGGTCAATGAAGTTAGCATGTCCATAGTAGAGGGTCCAGAATTTGGTTGAGGGTCACGAGGTCTCCATCTTTGTTACTGTTCCGGATGGTTTGTATACCTTTGCTGATAGTTGTTCTATTGTTGGTCATTCCACGGGCGTGGAGGCCCATATCCACCCACAACGTTCACCTCAGCAAATGTGTCTTCCCGTAGTTCGGGACACTGATCCGAATAGTGAGGCGAACTTGCGTATACCCCCACAAACTCTAGTTGTTTCATGCCCACTCTTGGGTAGTAGGCTCGCAATCATCTTCTTCATTTCGGCTAACTCATTCACAAGACCTGAACCTTCTGTACTCGCATCACTCATTATCCTCTTGGTGTAGGTTCTCCCAAACTGGTACTCTCGGCCATGTCTTGAAGTTTCTCCATGGCATCCTCCGGGGTCATATTGAGGATGCTTCCACCACAAGCAACGCCAATCATCCTTCTCTCAGCAATCAACAACCCTTGAGTAAGAAAAAGTACCAAATCATCATGCTCGTATCCATGAAAAGGGCAGCTAGCACACAACCCCTTGAACCTCTCCAAGTAGTCATATAGAGACTCTTCGTCTCGCTGCTCAACCTGTGCAATTTCTCTCTTCATCACGTTAGCCTTCTTCACCGGGAAGTACCTATTCAAGAAATCCTTATGCAGCTTCTCCCAGCTATCAATGGACCCAGTAGGAAGGTGGTAGTACCAAGACTTGGCTGTATCCTTCAGTGTGAACCCAAATGCTCTCATCTTTATCTTCTCTTCCGACATGTTGGCTGGCTTTGTAGTCATGCATATGTCGTGGAATTGGTTGAGATGCATAATTGGGTCCTCCGTAGGCAGACCATGAAAGGTGGGAAGCAGATTAATCACCCCGGACTTAAGCTCGAATGTCACCCCCTAAGCAAGTGGTGGTAGGACTACCGCTTGGGGAAGCTGTGTCAGATTGCGAGTAGTACGCTCCCGCAACATCTGGTTGTCGCCGTTATTTTCATGAGCGAGTGCCTATACAAGATGCATGAGTTGATCTATCTGCACTTGTTGGTATGTCATTTTCTGTCCAGGGGTCTGCTCTCTTATTCGATCACCGTCCATCCTATTGGTCTCGGTTCTCCTCCCTCTATGATTCCTATGAATGGTCCTCTCGCTTTTTGGATTGAACTCAACAAGCAAATGATCAGTAGCATGGGTGCTGACCATACACTAGTCAACACCAAAGTCAATCAAATCAACAACACAAGAAAACAAAGTTTGACTCCCCTGCAACGGCGCCAAATTTGACGAGCGTTATTTTGCCCAGTCAAAATAATAATTCCTAACCAGCTACTCTAACTAGCAGAGTGGCAAGAAAAGGTCATCCCACAGGGAATAAAGTATTCAGTTCTTGTGAAATTTATCTAATCTACTTAACAGTAATCAAAAAGGGGGAGTTGATTTAATTCAACTAAACTAACAATTGATTTGAAAACAATAATGGGAAAGCACTTCACTCAACAAGTATCCACACAACAGAATGATTGATTGGTCATTGACTTCTTAATTACTATGGGGTTCATCCTAATATTTATATTCTATAGTTGTCCTAATCCTTGTTCTTATATAGTTAATAGTCCAACTAGTCCTAATAGCCCTTACTTAACTACAACCCTGAAACTATCAACATTTAATAATTAAGCAGCAATGAACTCAGGAATAAATAGGTGCATGCAGTACCATTGACTCAAGGTCGATATTTAACACATAATCGACTCTCCCTACAATGACAATCCCAACTAGGTCATGTATTGATTTGCTACCTAACGATAAGACTCTCCAACTCAGACAAGCCAAACTAATATGAATAGACTTATTCTACCTAGTTGATCAGGCGAGACAGGTAAATCAAATTCACTAACCAATTAAGATCAAGAGAGATGAAACAACTAGAATATAATTAAGAACCAAGATAGAAGTCTTACAATCAAATCAAATCATCTGTTGGCTTCCACAAGTTGAACAAAGTAAATGGAACTACTCTTGCCTCATTCTAAAATAACGTAAAGCTAGAAAATGTGGAAACTGGAATAATGAATGATAGGGTGGAGACAAAACTCTAACCCTATTTATTAACCTAACAATAGAAGACTAATGCTAAAAAGGCCCAGTCCGAGCTCCATCAGAAAGTAAGTAAAAATGCCAAAGTGAATCTCGGTGGAAGAGGACTCGCAGCTTTCTCGGCCCAACACGGGCGCAATTATGCATGTGTCGATGCGGTCGCGTTTGGGTCAAATTCAGTGCTTTTCTCTGTGAACAACGGTGTGGTTGCATTACCTAACGCGCGGTCGCACCAGGGCCTCTGTAGTCATGTGCGACTGTGTCCTTGTGTGCGCTATCGTGCTTTGTCCCTTTGGCAATCTTCTCTTTGTATGTATGTAATCCTCTTAAATAACACCTTTGCTCTGAGAGTTCCGGATCACAATAATATGCTCCATAATCATGCCAAATCACCTATAAATAATGCTAACCTTGTTCCGTCATACTAGATGTCGCCTATCAATAACTCGAGAAATGAGGTATTTTTCCACTTTCACCCATCTGTTAGCTTTATTCTTTATTTCATAATAGGGACATTGTGTACTTCAAGTGTGGGGGAGGGAATTATCTCAACTATCTTAGCTATTTGAGTTATTTGAGTTAGTTTTGAAATTTTTGAGTCTATTTTGAATTTTATGAGTCGGTTATCCTAATTTTTCCCTATTTGATGCTTTGTGGACTCTTATAATGGTGCATTGATTTTGAATCTCTTTACTATGCTTTAGATGTTGACATTACAATTGCGTTATGATGATGATATGATTGATCAAATTGAGGACTTTGACTTGAGCATGTGGATTTCGATTAGGATGCATTAGGACCAATACTAAGATTGCAATTTTATCACCTTATCTCTTGTTTAATCATGTTGTTCATATTATTTTACTTCAATCTTTTTCATTACAAAATGCATAAAAAGGAAATAAAAAGGTAGTGAACTCCTAGTGAAATAAGTCGTAAGAGCATGTGATCTACGTGGTGTGAAAGATCACTCCGGGTTCGATCCTCCATGGCTAAGCAAGCAAAGAGTTCCATTAGTTGGCCCGGACTGTAAAACGAACAGGCTCAATACCTAAATAAATGGTTTAAAGAAGAAATACATGAATAGGATGAAAAGAAGCAACAAAAAGTATATGTGGTATTGCTTGAGTTGAGTTATGGTTTTGTGTGCTTTCGATAGTGTTGGAGCTTGTGATATGTTATCATATATTATGAAGCATGTTAGGGAGAGAAATTGTCGTTTATTTGATCTTGTGTTATTATCCTTCATATGTCATTTCGATAGAGACAAATTTTGCATATTTTATAGATTCATTGTCGTGTACTTGCTTAGGACAAAAATAGTTCAAGTTTGAGGAATAGTTGATGTCATCCATGTTGGGTTAGTTTAGAGTCGATTTGAGTGTTTTGAGTCTTGCATTGCGTTGGTTTTTAGGATTTCTGGTAGAGTCGGAGTCTAGGTTCGTGCTTTGATGATTGCAGGTACTTTGGAGCTGAAGTGTTGATCGACGACCACTGTTGTCAAGTTTTTCCATACTCGTTGAGACCGACGTGCATAATGTGGAGTAGTTTGTTGCAGCTTACTCGAGAACGAGCAAGGTCTATGTGTGGGGGTGTTTGATAGGCGATATCTCGTATAGCGCATCCAGTGGTCGTTAGCGTCATTTATAGGTGATTTGGCATTGCTATGGAGCATATTATTGTAATCCAGACCTCGTAGAGCAAAGACGTTATTCGTGAGAATTACAGACATTCGAGAGAAGACGGAGAGAAGATTGCCAAAGGGACGAAGGCGCAACCGAACAAGATGACACAGCCGCGCTAAGCTATAGAGTCTAGCGTGCGACCTTGCCACTGTTCACGGAGATAATGGCCAAATTCACCTAGGTGCGTCCGCGCCCCTGTTGGGCCGAGAGCGCCAAGACAACCTTCTTTCCGAGAATCACTTTGGGATTTTACCTCTTTTCTAATAGAGCTTCGGGTTAGGCTTTTTAGTAGTAGTTTCTTATGTTATTAGGTTTTATAAATAGGGTTTGGAGTTTTGCCTCCAGCCTATCATCACACATTCATTAGATTAATTTACGTTGTTTAGAGAACTATGTCAGAGTAGTCTCTTTTGCTTTGTTCAACAAGTTGAAGCCTTCGGATAATTGGTTTGTAAGACTTATACTTTCCTTCTTATTCATATTTGGATTGTTTCATCTCTCTTGCACTTAATTGTTTTATTGGATTTGATTTATTTGTCTGGCTTGATCATCTAGGTAGAATAGATCTATTCATATTGCTAGGTTTGACTTGTCCGAGTTGGAGAGTTATCGTTAGGTAGTGAATCGATTGCATGACCTAGTTGGGATTGTGATTGTAGAGAGAGTTGATTGTGTGTTAAATATTGACTATAAGTCAATGGTACTGCATGCACCTATCAATTCTTGGGTTCATTGCTGCTTGATTATTAAATCTTGACAGTTTCAGGTTGTAGTTGAGTAAGGGTTATTAGGACTAGTTGGACTATTAACTATACAAGAACAGGGATTAGGACAACCATAGTATATGAATTATAAGATGAACCCGGTAGTCATTAGAATTCAATGATCAACCAATCATTCCGTTGTGTGAATACTTGTTGAGTAAAGTGTTGTCTCATTATTGTTTTACAATCATTTTATTAGTTTAGTGGCAATCAATTTCCCCCTTGGTTACTTTTAAGTTGATTAATCTAAGAACACAAGAATTGATAACCTGACTCCATGTAGGATTCAACCCTTTCTTGCCACTTTACTAGTTAGAGTAGTTGGTTAGGAATTAATTTTAATAGGGTAAACAACGACCGTTTGCGTCCCATCAAACCCTGCCATTGGAACTTCTTCTTCATAGGTTACCAAACAACTCATCCGCTTCCTCTTGTAGAAATCTCGGTAGGGCCGTCCTTCGTGCTCGAATGAACTCTCACTCGATTTATACAATTCTAGCAATGGAAGACGAATTATCAGAACAGGTTCACACTAGGAGATGCAAAATAAAATCATAAAAATCATAGATAAAAATAGTTGCCTCCCTAACAAAGGCGCCAATTCGATAAGGCGAGATTTTCTCGGTCCTTAGGCGAACAAATCTTGTAATATGCAAAACAAGATATCCAATCAATTCTAATTCCTAACAATCCTAAAATTAAATAATAAAAGTAATTCAGGGAAGTAAGGGTCGATTTCGCATGGAAACTATTTTTTTCTTTTATTATTCAAGCAATTTCAATTATGCAAATCCAAAAGTAATAAAAGGGGATTTTGTGAAATCTATAACTAGGAAAATAAAAACAAATAAACAAAGGATGTAATCAATGGGACAAAGGCTTCTCAATAAGGTAGTCGTATCAGTACTCAGTAGTATTGATATTCATAGTAAACCCAAAGACTCTACCTTTCATACAAGTTGTTCCTATTCTTATTCGAAATTAACTAGAACCTTAACCCGAGTATTCTAATCCTATCTAGCTTAGTTAACCATGAAACCATCAGTAATTCAAATCAATAGAGGCAATAAGCAAGGAATATGCATAATATGGTGGTAGCAAATATCAACCATAACTAAGTTAGTTCACGATTCAAGTCTCTCTAGTTTTGTCGGATACTAGTACAACGTAGTTGCTTCGGAGAAATAGAATGTTCAACCAGATACAAGTTATCCTAGCAATATGAGAAATCAAATCAAACACTAGATGGTCAGCCTAGAATTCAATAAATAAATCATTCAATTCAAGAGCAAGAAAATAACTTTTGCATAGGTAGAAAATTGATAAATCACATCAATAAACTACTGAAACTTCAACTTTACTTTACTAAGAGATACATGAATTAGTTCAGCATATCAAAGATGAAGAATAAGTTCTGGAAAGATGGCTCTTTGAAACTTATATGTCAATCTCTCTAATTAGGTTGGAAAAACCTAATATATAACTTAAAGCCTCTTCTGAACTTAAACTTTTATCTGAAAATAACAAATACCATAAATAATACAAAGTCTAATAAAAGGAAATAGCAAAAGACTAAAGGAAATTCAGAAATTCGGAAATAAGAAAATCTCCCATGTGCCTTTAATGTGTGATCGGTTGTAGCTGCTAGTGCCTAGGTGGTCGCCGATGATAAAATCCGAAAATTCCTCGGTGACTCGATCGGCGGTCTTCGCTAGGATATAGGCGGTCATCGATCGATCAGTCTCCGACTCCTTCATCTTCTTCAGTAAATCTTCAACGTTGCATCGATCTTCAACTCCTCTTTTTCTTTATTCTAAAGTCTTCAATACCTTAATCTGGTGTAGATGGTCATAAAGTGATACGGACCAAATACACGCTAATACGGCTCATAATCATACTTAAAACATGCTAAATTTGTGCATAAATACATGTCATAGATATGTACATCAACGGTGTTTCAGGTGTTGGAGTAGGCGATGTCGGGAGGGTGTCTAAGCGGCAAACAATACTACAGATGTAGTCCTGCAAATGCAAGGGCGAACAACAATTTCGAAGATCATGACGAGTCATTGTCGGAATAATAGGTGTCGGAGGTGAGGACGATATTGGAGGAATTACCGGTAACTCGGATGATGGTGAATTCGGTAAAACAATCAGTGGAGATCTCCCCTTTTTGGAGACATAGAAGGTGAGAAGAGTGTCGGAGTTAAGGGAACCGAGGCAGACACGTTATCAAGTATCGTGATCGTGTGAGGAATTGGCTCAGTATCCAGTGGAGACGAAGAAATAACAGCAAACGAGAAAGAAAAATGCTCTTCATAGAAGACGACATCCCGACTCGCAAAAACAAAGTGTTATTCCAAGTCACAAAGTAACCAACCCTTCTTCCCTTGAGGACAACCAATAAAGACGCAGTTGCGACTACGAGATGAGAACTTATCATTATGCTTTGGGATTTAGGCAGCAAAGCACAAGCCGAAAACCCAAAGCGCGTCATACAAGGGCGGTCTCCCATAGTGAATTGAAAGTAAGAGTGGATGAAGGCGTTCTATTGATTAATTAAGTAGCGGTGGTGATGCACTCACCCAAAAAAATCAACGGAATATGAGTTGTAACTCGTTAGACACGGGAAACATTAAGAAGATGTCGGTACTCACATTCAACCCGGCCATTCTGTTGTGGTATGGAAATGATGGATGTCTCGAATAGTATATAATGAGCAGAAAAGTATGGTCACAAAGGAAGAAACTTGGTCCCGTAATCAATACAGACCCAACGAACCTTGTGTTGGAATTGCCTATCGACGGGAGCAAAGAAATTCTGCAAAAGATATGAGACCTCTGTCTTGGAACGAAATAGATGGACCCAGAAAACCCTGGAGAGATAGTCTACAATAGTGAGGAAATAGAATTCCCCAGTAAAAGAGTGTTCGCTATACAAGCCCCACGCATCACAAATAAAAAAACATCATTCAACAAAAAAAAAATACCCCCAAAATCAGTTCAAAATTCTTGTAAACCCTAAATCTCAAATATCAAACAAGAAACAAGTGAAAGCCTTTATTCACGAACTTTAGATGTTAAATAGGTCAAAATAACACAAATCGAAGACAGGTTTACCTATATTTTCTTCTTTTCTCTCTGCCTTTATTTCTCTAATTTTTATTTTAAAGTAGAAGTACAATTTTACCATGCTTCATTTATATTTAGAACATCTCCTTCTCCTTCTTTGTTCTAATCAGATCATCTTCTTCTCTATAATAGTGTCAGTAGTAATATTATTTAAGACTAAATTAGAATGAAAAACTAGCTAGTTTTACCATGTATTTCAAGAGCTATAAATGACTCTCAATTTTCTAAAATCTTGAAGTCTCGTACACCACCTTGTCTTATACATTTTTCGAATACAAATACTTGTTATTAGATAAAGTTAGATAAAGTTTTAAACAAATTAAAGTAGAATTTTTTTTCCCTAAATAACCCTACTAAAGTATTATTGAAAATGTAAAAAAAAATATCTAGAGAAATAAAGTTCTTTTAATATAATAATTGCATAGGGATAAATTTGGTAAAATAAGAAAAAATTGTTAAACGACATGTATTTATATCCAAAAAAATATCCTAGAATAACATGTATGAGGTGGGTTCCGGTGTGAAGTGCCCTTATGGTGTGAAATGTGAAGAATGTTGAGCCATTAGATTAGAAAATTGAGGGATGAGATTAAAAGATGGTTTTCTTAGTGAATCCACACGGTGACATTTTTGTAATTAATGGTGAACTTTTTTTCTTCTTTTTTAACGTTTTCTGGGTGATTTTTTTTATCCCCTTAGAACTGAACAATTGCGTGTTATATGTGAACATTAGCGTGTTATATCTGTATGCGAGAAACTTCGCACTTCACACCGGATCCTAAATTTAACATGTATTTTTATTGAGATGAAATATATAATAATCAAGGATTGACAATGGAAAGCACAGATTAATCGGTTATAAATGTTTCATTTGAAGATATGGCATACAAGGACCGCATAGCGCAGTGGATTAGCGCGTCTGACTTCGGATCAGAAGGTCGTGGGTTCGACTCCCACTGTGGTCGTTCATTAATTTTTTGTCCCCATCTGCTTCGCTATTTGACTTCTCATTTTGCTTGCTCAAACAGTAGAAGTCTAAAACCAATCATACGTATAAACCGTTTTCATTTCACAACACAATTACACACAACAATGGCAATTCAGATTTCAGCAGGGTCAAGGGATCGATTTACATAGTAACAATATCGTTTGGCTAACAAACAAAAACCAATGAGCTGAATCTCAACCCAACTTTTACAATACCTTCCAACTTTTACAATACCTTCTTCCTCCTCCCAACCCTCTTGACAGCCGCCACCGGAGCCGGGCCCACCTCCGCCTTGTCATCATCAACACCATCAGCTCGTGGTGGCGGATTCACCATAGCCTTAAGCTTCAAAATCTCGCTCTTCGACGCCGCTAATTGCTTCTCTAACCCCTTCACTTTACTCTCCATACTCTCCCTCTCACCTCCAAGCCTCTTTATCACTTCTTGTGCATCTTCAAGATTCTCCCTCGCCTCGTTAACCGTTTTTTCTCTCTCCTCAACCGATTCCCTCAAACCCGTATTCTCCGCCTCAACAACCCCCATCTGTGCCCGCGTCATCTCCAACTCCTTCGATAGCGAAATCGTCTTTCTGTTCATCTCATCGAGCGCTTCTGTCGCCTCGTCTAAGTCCTTCTCGAGCATCTTTCTCGATTCCTTGTCATTCTTTATTTGCTTCTCAAGCGCTTTAACTTGCCCGTCTAACGAAACAACCGTCGCCTTTTCCTCTTGTAGAGTACGCGTCGCGGATTCCGCCTTCTCATAGACCTCGATAAGCTCCTTCTGTAACCTCTCGTAACCTCCCACGCTCGTCTTCAGCTCGTTTCTCGTCTCGTCTAACTCGGTTTTCGTTCGTTCCAAAACAGCTTTAACCGAACCGAGCTCTTTCACGAGCGTGTCGTACTTAATCTTTTCCTCCTCTATCACTTTCTCAAGCGATTCTCGCGTTTCGGCGAGCTCGGATCGGACTTGTAAAAGCTCTGATTCGAGGTTCGAGTTTGAACTCTTCAAAAAAGTCAATTGATTAACGAACTCCGAGGCCTCGTTTCTTGATTTCTCCAACGCTTCTTGTTTACGTTCGAGCTCTTCTTTGAGGCTACTCACGTTCTCCGCCTCGAAACCGAGACTCTTCTTCAACTCATCCCTTTCTCCGGTCAAATCGGTTATCAACAACTCATACTCTGTCGCTTGCGTCATAGCCATCTCGTATTTCTCTTTTAAATTATTCTTTTCCCGCTCTCTTTCCTCCAAAGCCTTCGCATCAAAAGCCACTTTCTCCAAAGAAGTCTTCTTCAGTTCTTCGTACTCCTTCAAAATATTGTCATAGCTCGTTTTAACCTCATCCCTTTCGGCCATTAAAGAACTTAATCTCATATTAAGTTCATCTTTAACCATCAAAATTTCCTCTTTCAAATCCGTATTATCTGCCGTCATCCGAGCCACCTCACCCTTTACTCTATCATACTCAACACCCAGTTTCTTAAGTTCTTCATCTTTACCTGCAAGTTCAGAGCTCGTACTCTGAATAGCTTCTTCTCTATATTTTATCTCAGAGCTCAACAAGCTTATCCTGTCTTGCAATGAAGTGATATAATCATTCTTTTCCTTGAGCTTTTTGTCTAGGGACGACTTATCTTTTTCGGCCTTCGAAATCCGAGAAGAAAGAGTATCAATTTGAATTTCGAGGTCTTTGATTTTAGCCTTTTCATCTTGCAACATTCGCTCGATCCCGGATATTGTAGTGTTAGCTGAATTTAATCGGTTCGTCAAAGAGCTCTGCTCTTCTTTAGCCTGGGTAAGCTTTTTGTTCTCCTCTTCCTTCTGTTGTAATAGCTTGGACTCGAAGTTCTTCTCCATAGATACAATTGTGGCATCTTTTCCTTTCACCTCATTTGTTAGCTGCATAATGAGAATACGGGAATTGATTAGTGAACCACCCTTAGATCCAAAAACACTTTTTTACTATATAGTTGTATTGTAAATATTTTTTCACCGAGGTTTCGTTGAATAAGTTGAATAATTAATGTTAAACCCATCAATTATTAATCGTCTTAAGGTTGTGTTGCTTTTCAGTGGTCAGTATGCTGAGAAATATATTTTTTTACATATCAATACTAAATCAATAATGTACCCGAAAAAGAACCTGATAAATAACCCGAAATTCCATATTACCTTCTAATGGAAGCAATACTGCAAGGAATTGCAAAGAAAATGGGTGTTCAAATTCTATAAAAGGCTCGAAGATCAGAGTTATTACGATCCATACATATTCAAAACATAATTATAATGGAATTTCTAGCTCAACAGATGATTTCTAGAGATTATCCAAATGAATTATGCCTAAGATTTTCAACAAATGCACATAATAGATAGGCATTCCTCCAAGTAGTTCAAGTCATAGAGAAAAAGTTGTTCCCATTGGACAAAATCTGCTGAAACTAACCACCCTTTTTCAAGAAACTTCAAGTGCATAACCAGTAACAAATTGCAAGAATTTGACACAAAAGCAACAGGTGGAAAAATTCCAAAAAACAATAATATAATGGACGATTCGGAATACAATGACATACCGATTCTATCTTCTCATCTAATGCAATCTTCTCTTTTCGAGCAATAGCATAAAGTGCGCCAAGGATACCAGAACCTAGAGTTCCTATTGCATTTATGAGCGTCAAAAAAGGATTTGGTGGTGGAGCTTTTTGAAGTGCTTGCTGAAAAAAGAGCACTATCCATATTAGCGCATTGAAAAAATTCACGATAAACACAAATTAAGAGTGAAATGCGATAAATTTGAATTTGTTTAGGGTCATAGAAACAAATATGAATGAATCAAAACCTTATCTGCCCCCTCTTGTGTTCTTTCTGCATCTTCTGCTGTAAAGAGAATAGAATAATCAAAGTCTATAAAACATGGACAACTTAAATTGCAAGGACAGACACAGTTCTGCATAACCTTGATAGAATTTACATGTACCAAATGTTTTGATTGACAAAATATTTTCAAATGAATACCGCAGTTATCAGTTCAAAACTATATTCTTTTACCTCAGATGACAATATGTTTTCATTTGCTACCTTGAAGACAAACTATGTACGTCCTAGTATTGGCAAGTTCATAGGCAAAGGAAAAAAATCCTTGAAATCCTCACATATTTACTAGTTTGGCCAAGATCCAATTTGATGCTACAGAACTGTGTTCTTAAAGAAAGAAAGATTAGGCCCAAATCTTCGGTAATTACACGCATTAAAGCAAGTCACCTGTCAGCCACTGCAGTTTAGTCAGTCATCCACATGTCTAGTTGTTCAAGATCATTTTCATTCAGCTTTTACCTAACCTTTTTTCATCAATTGAAGCTCCCTCTCAATTGATAACAATAGAACACTGCAAAAGTGCTGCAGTAATGAAGTGTGATCCCACCAAAGTTGTTATTATAATGGAAATATAGACCAATCTCTAATTCTTTTCTTCAGACTTGAATGTTTTTAATTGCTATATTAGAGATATTCAGATGTTCTAACAAGATAGTTAAATCATATTTGTCTGAAAAACCTCCACCCTGTGAAAGTATTTCTCTGTATTTTGGTGTTACAAACTTAGAGTAGTACAATCTCAAACTTAAGTAACAACTTGTGAAATGTCTTTTGATCAGTTTTTGAGCTTTAATTACTAACTAAATGCAAGAAAATTCTCATGGTCCTACTCCTACCTTTATTCCTTAAATCCAGCTAAAGTTACAGTAGCCAAATAGTATAACAGACGAGCAAGCAACCTCATTATTCTGCATAAAGCAATGTATACATACCAATTGAAGCCACACAAGTATTCCATCAGAAATCACCTCACAAAACTTATAGTAGAAACAATAAATGGAAGACCCATTCAAAGTTTGATTTATTTAGCAAAATCAAAACTCACAAAAATAAAATTACTCACATCACACATACTAAAAGCAGGATGCTTTAAGATTGAGGCCCAATTTCATCAACAGAATCACAATCAAGCAAATTAGAAGAGTGATATAATGTAAAAATCACAAATCATACCAGCAGCCAATCCAACAGAATCACCATGATTCCACTTGATAAAGGGAAGAACCGAAACACCCAGAAAAATCAAAACCCTTCTCTGTGCGGAACAGCTCTCATGAGGGCTCTTGGGCTGGACGGAAGCCATTGTAGGAGCTCTAATCCTGCGCTTAAGCCCTGCATTTCTCAAGCTGAAAAGAAGCGGCCGGGAAGGTAAAGAAGAAGAAGAAAAACACGGGCTTGAAGGAAGAAAAGGGGAGTGTAGATAGCTAGAACTCCCCATTGCAGAGCTCTGCATATAGTACAAGTGAAATGGGTGAGTAGAAAGGTCAGATTTTGGTGTCTGATTTTTGTGAAGGATTATGTGGGCATAGGCTATATGAGCTTTGTTGCTATCTGCTGTGCTGTCTGTCGCTCACTCTCACTCGAATCACCCCCTTTCGATTCGCATAAATGGGTTGTCTGTTTCGTGTGTCTGATTTTCAGCGACCCCGGAAGAGGTTTTAGCGAAATGACCTTACTACTATAGGCTTATCTTTTATCTTTATTTTTCCAAAACGCTCCAATTTTGTCGGATAGGTATAAGAAGGTCCGTTTTGAAGAGTAAGAGAATTAGCCCAATCATAACATATAGTTATAGGCCCAATTTAACCCTCTGCTGGAAATAAAATGTGATCTCTTTCAAAGAATAGAAAACGTGTTTTCTATTTTAAATTCAATTAAATAAGAGAAATTGTGGTTCAATATCCTTTTTTTTCCTTCTAATCTAATTAATTTTTTTTATTGTATCAATTTTGTTTTTGACCCCTCTATATAAAATTTTAATCTTTCTCCTCACTCCTCACACAATCGACTCTTCATTCGCGCTCGCGCTCTCCTCATTCCTCTCACTCTCTTTGATTTCTCCTCGCTCCTCTCGATCAATTTCTCCTCTCTTCGCTGTTTCGTTGCTCGATCGTCTCACTCTCTCTTTACTTGCCGTGTTCGTTGTGTTTATTGGCGCCGTCTTCGCTCGCGTTAACCCACCTCGCTCTTGTTCGTTACAGTGAGTTCTTTTTTCTCATGACAAGCTAATCTGTTTTGAGGACAATATACTTTGATGACAAGTTAACTTGTTTTCTGGAAAATGACAACATATTTATGTTTTTGATGACAATGCACTTTTGTTTTCGATAATAAGCTAATTTGTTTTGATGACAAATATTTTTGTTTTTTATGACAAGCTAATCTCCTTTGATGACAAGCTAATCAGTTTTCTAGATGATGATAATGTATTTTTGTTTTTGATGACAAGCTAATCTGTTTTGATGATAATATACTTTTGTTTTTTATGACAGCCTAATCTGTTTTGATGACAATATTTTCTGGACGAATGACAATATATTTTTGTTTTTGATAACATTAAATTGTTTGATGATGTTAAACTATTTTGATGATAATATATACTTTGATGACATGCTAATATGTTTTTTGATGATGATAATGTATTTTTGTTTTTGATGAGAAGCTAATCTGTTTTGATGACAATATATTTTTATTTTTTATGACAATCTAATCTGTTTTGATGACAATCAATGTTCTAAAAAGCCCGCCTAGGTGGCGCCTAGTCCCCGCCTAGGAGCTAGGCGGCACCCTAACGTTCCGAGTAGGAGCTAGTCCTTTTTTTCTAGGCGGTGGGAAAAAAATCACCCGCCTAGGAGGCTACGCACGCCTAGGCGTTACGTTTTTTTTTCCAGTTGGGGTTTGAGTTCTTTTTTTGAAAGGAGTATGCGTTCTTATTTAGGTTAAAAGTTAAAAATCAATCTCACTTTCTCGTTCGTCCCACACCTCCGCCTCTCACGTCTCACCCCTCTCCCTCTTAACTGAGAACTTCGTCGTCCCTACCACCTCACATCTCCATCTTGTCAAGCCGTCACCTCTCGTCCCACCGGCTGCCTCTCACCTCACCTCACCTCTTGTCTCGCCTCTCACCCTTGTTCGGCTCTCCCTGTCCCTCGCCCTCATACTGCGACCAATGTCCTCTAAGAACCGCGACTGTGACTATGACTTATGAATAATTATTTAATATTACTCACGTTGAAACATGTGTTGAAAACTATATGATTTTTGCATGTTGGGCTCTTGTAGATCTTCTTTATGACGAACACTATAAATTCTATGAATTTTGGATGATTAATTAGCAAATTATATGCTTATATTAAAATTATATAGTTAAATTATGAATTACTATGAAAATTGTGAATCAATATATTTCGATTTAGTTTTCATATAAGAAAATTATATGAAAATATATAAAATAAGGGTTATAATATTGATCTGTCTTGGCTCCCGCTTAGGCGCCTAGGCGCTAGGCCCCCCTTCACCGCCTAGTACCCTCCTAGCGTTTTTTAGAACACTGATGACGATGTATTTTTATTTTTGATGACATTATACTGTTTGATGAAGTTAAACTATTTTGATGATAATATACTTCGATGACACAATAATCTGTTTTTGGATGATGAAAATGTATTTTTTGTTTGTAATGACAAGCTAATCTATTTTGATGTCAATATACTTTTGTTTTTTATGACAATCTAATCTCTTTTGATGATAACATTTTCTGGATGATGACAATATGTTTATATTTTTGATGATATTAAACTGTTTTGATGACGTTAAACTTTTTGATGACAATATACTTTGATGACTGTGGATCGTGAAGTACTTAGTCTAACTAAAGATCAAATCTTTTGTGCGGAATATAGACTAAGAACAATTAAACACTTTCAATTCCAAAACCTTGGTTGTATTTGATTTCTCTTGAGACTTACAACAACTAGGCGAACACACAGTTCTTAATTTCTCTCAACTCTCCTAGCTATTACCTAAGCTCTCAATCAATATGAACTCTCTCTCTCTCTAGTTCAACAACCACATCTTTGATAAAGAAACTAAACTATTTATACTAAGGCATAATCACCGAAAACTAATTTCCTAAAAGCAAGAGAATAACAATAAACAAAGTATCAAATCTAAACTAGCTAAATATAATGACGAAGTAGCTTCAACTGATTAGATCTCGAATCTGGAAAATCTCTTGGCGAATCCACTCTTTCCTTCTTTAGTTCTATTTCCTTCTTTAGCTTCAAGGGAGATTTCTTTCCATAAATACGCGCTCGGTCCCCTTGAGCATCTTCGGTCCCCTTGAGCGTCTTCGGTCCCCTTGAGCGCGTCCACCTATATAGCGCGTCACTTTGTGCAGCTCGATCCTTCACTCTCAATGTTCGGTCCCCTTCAGTATCCTTCGGTTCCCTTGCTCCTAGTTAAGCGCCTTGAGCGCTAGTCTTCTCGCTGAACTCACTCTTGTCTCTTCTCTTGAGCTCGTTGTTTTCCACGCTTTAGCTTCCTAAATAACTCAAAGGCGTATCGATTTCCTACAATATCTCACTCAATATACACATTAGTTCATAAGGTAGTTTGTTATCATTAAAACTAAGGCATTATCAGTTGTACGAACTAAGGGGCTAGTTCATACAACTAACAATTTCCCCCTTTTTAATGATGACAAACTTAGAATCCTGGCATATGCATATTATAGAGCTGAGATAAGAAGTAGCTTTCAACTCCCCCTTAATCAATGAACAAGTAATAAGCATCGCCCTTTAACTCTAAATGTTCTAGTTCCCCCTAAATTAAATAACTCATATGCCTGTAATGTTCCCCCTTTTGACATCATGTAAAAAGGAATGCGCAATATTAATCAAGGGAAACTAAGTGTAGCATGTGCGTGCCTTGTAGAGGAATGAGTAAGTGATACGAAAGAAAACGCAATAAGTCTAGCCCTATCTCAGTACGCACTAGAGAAAGAAGATAAGTGAACCAAAAACTAGCAATTCATGGATAAAAATTAAGAGCACATAGAGAAGCAACCAAAAAGAGCAAAAATGAAAAGAAATTTAGAGAAACTATGGATTGTCTAAGGAGCCCTAAGGGAACTGAGACTACAACTACTCCCACTGGTATTCATCCTGGTAGTTGTCCTCACATGTCTCTTGTATGGGTCCGATCATGAGTGCCTTGACATGATGAAGATGTTAGTCGATCAAGCGCTTAAGGTGCCGATTCATCTGAAGTACAGCTTCTAAGGTACGGCGCTGAATTTCTTCTGAGCTCATGTTCGGCGGCAGCAGGGGCTTAGACTCCTTAAAGGGGCTCTTCATTCTGTGAGGTCGGGATTCAGATCTGGGAGGGGCTGAGGTGTTGGGCTTTGGCTCGGGCTCGGGCTCGGGCTTAGGCTTAGGCTCAGATATGGGTGTAGAGCCAAGTAGGAGCTTCTCAACCAGCGCGTCCATACTAGAGTGATTGAGGAGTCGCGCAACCCAGTTTCAATGAGAATACTCTCGCAGGGCGTTTCCTTGGTCGGCATATAGATCCCCAGTTCTAGCATGAGCTTCTTGACTATGTGAGGGTAGGGGAGGGCGTGATTCTTATGCATCTTTACCGTCAGCATATGGGAGAGGATGAGTCGCGGCGTGTCTATTAGACTCCCTTCGATGACTTCTCGGAGGAGACACGCGTCAGCGATAGTGACGGTAATCGCGCTTCTCCTGGTGCGGGATGATGTTGCGCAACATGATGTAGTGAAGGAGCTTTGTACCGAAGCCCAGCATGTGCGTCTTGATCTCCTTGGGACGCAGCTTCCCCACCAGCAAGTCCAGTGTCTCGCCCTTTCCAGAGGGCCGGTTCTTCTTCGGAAGACACGCGTACCCTTCGCCCATTGGGAGGTCGAGCACCTTCGTCATCAACTTGACATTCAGTGTCTTGGGCTCGTCTCCCCAAGGAATGTGGGCCACATAATATAGCTGGCCAGGGCTCAGGGTCATGACAGCGAGAGCGATGTAGAACTTTCTCACCTCCTCGTAGTCAACGGTGAAGGGCTCCACCTCGAGCTCAGACCATCGAGTGCGGTCGAGGTAGGCGACGGCGGCGGCTACGTCAAACTCAGCGGGGATGATGCTGGACCAAAATCCTTGGCCGATGATAAGGGGCTCGATGACGACTCTGGTCAAGAAGTTGTCGTGAGCGAGAGGAAGACTGAGGGACTCGCCGCTTTCAGGCAGGGTGATCGTCTTCTGGCATTTCTGAGTTTTGGAGGAGGGCGAGATGGCTAAGGCTCGTTTGAGGGAGGCCTCAGGCGGTGGAGATGGAGGAGTAGTGAGAGCGAGGGCGGTGGATGTGACGTCAGGCTGGTGAAGGGTGGATTCCTCATGTCTGGAGGCGGAGGGAGTGTGATCGGTGGAGTCGGTGGAGGATACCGGGTGAATGACGGGGGTCGATGGGTCTTCCTCCATGGGTGTTGTAGGTGAAGGCAGACGACTGGGCACCTTCTCTGGAATGGGAGAGAGAGGTTGTGGTGGTCCTGTATCAGGGAGAGCGGGTGTGGTGGAGGAGGAAGGAACAACAGGGGTGGCTGCTTTGGAGCTCTCCATGAACTCCTGGAATTTGAGGAATTCATCCCATTTGGCGGGGTCGATGTTCATTTGGTTGGCCATTTAGTGTGTTTGAGAGAGTGAGAGTTGGAAAGTACTAAGGGGAGTGTGGTGACGAGTTGCGGGTTTTGAGCGTAGAGTGCTTGAGGGAGAGAGAGTTTAAGAATATTGAATGGTTGCAGAGATGGTGAATGGGGTCTGAATCTGGTTGAAGGGGCTATTTATGGAGAGGATCAAATGGTCGAATCACAACGGCCTTTAGTCAGATTTGGAACGGCGCCTCATTTATCGCAGATGCAAGTGACTGTTGGTAGGCTGACGAGTAATGAGTGCCTAGAAGATAGTCGACCGTTGAGATGCTCGGTCCCTAAGATTCTATCGGTCCCTATACTCAGTTCCAAGAGTTATTTATGCTTGACTCTAATCTATGATACTCGGTCCCCAAGGACATGTAGCTCAAAAACTGCGCTTGAGATCTCTTCTACTTACTCGGTTCCCGTACTAGAACGTATTGTGTCTCAATTCCCATTCTCAGTAGGATAAATCAACTCGCTTAAGCACATAATAAACTCACACACATAAAGGGACATAAAAGCTCTTTTAAAAACAATAAGAGCTAAGCATATATGGGTAGGCTTTTTCTCATCTCAATGAATATTCTCAGTTGTGGCTTATATGGTCATAGGGAACGTAACATTAAGATCAAGGATAAGGGACTGGCCTATAAGCACGAATCATATCTGGGGGGCTTGATTACGAGGTTAAGAAGCGATCATCATGCATATATATAAGGGCTTGAAAATGAATAGCATGCAAATGGATCAAGTTTTAGCAAGCAATAGTGCAATCCTAGAGAGGGTCTAACTAAGTATTTATCATTTAGCATCACAAAGAGCATGCGAAGGACAAATACCCCTAAGAGTATAGGCTAGGTTCGCGGACGTATTATTCCTAGGTTCCCAAGATTAAAAGGAACACTGAATTTACACAAGATCAAGGGAGAAGGCTTACGTGCAAGGAGATGCTTAATGAAAGGGGATCAAGCCCAAGTGAAGTCTTAGCTTGATGAACGGTTCCTTGTTCAAGGCCTTGGTGAAAATGTCTTCTATTTGATCCTCAGTTCTACAATGGGTGAGCTTGATGTGCTTCTTCTCCACATTATCTCGAAGGAAGTGATGACGCACGTCAATGTGCTTTGTTCGAGAGTGGTGCACAAGATTCTTTGAGATGTTGATCGTGCTTGTGTTGTCACACCTTATTTCAATCGAGCCCATCAAGATTCCGAAGTCAGTGAGTTGTTGCTTGAGCCATAGGAGTTGAGCACAACAAGAAGCGGCTGCTATGTATTCAGCTTCGGTGGTAGACACAGCTACTGAGTTCTGTTTGCGAGAGCCCCATGAAACGAGACAAGGGCCTAGAAATTGTGCCATACCTGAGGTGCTCTTTCGATCAACTAGATATCCTGCATAGTCAGCATCTGTGTATCCAACAAGGGTAAAATCGCAGTTCTTAGGGTACCATAAACAAAGATTATTAGTTCCTATTAGATAACGAAGGATACGCTTGATGATGGCGACGTGCGATTCCCTTGGATCAGATTGGAAACGTGCACACAAGCTCAGTGCAAAAATAATATCGGGCCTAGAGGTAGTTAAGTACATTAAAGATCCTACCATACCTCTATAGAGTGTTTCATTCGCCTTGGGGTCGTTAAGGTCTGCGTCTAACTCAGTGCATGTGGACACTGGAGTGTGAAGGGGCTTGTTATTGTCCATTCCAAACTTCTTTATGATCTCTCATAGATACTTTTGTTGATGAATTCGAATGCCTTCAGCCTTTTTCACCACTTGCAGTCCAAGGAAGAAATTGAGTTCCCCTATCATGCTTATGTTGAACTTGCTACTCATCACATCTTTGAATTTCTCTACAAGCGTCATGTTAGTTGAACCAAAAATAATATCATCAACATATACCTGAACCACTAGGATGTCGCCTTCATATTCCTGAATGAAGAGCGTCTTGTCGATTGTTCCCCTCTTGTAGTTGTTGGCGAGGAGGTACTCAGAGGCACTCATACCATGCCCTTGGTGCTTGTTTTAGTTCATAGAGGGCCTTGTCTAGGAAATAGATGTGCTCAGGGTGATTCGAGTCTTCGAAGCCCGGGGGCTGCTTCACGTATACTTCTTCATTAAGCACACCATTGAGAAAAGCCGTCTTTACATCCATTTGAAAGAGCTTGAAGCCCTTGTGCGAAGCGAAGGCAATAAGAAGTCGAATGGCCTCTAATCTGGCAAATGGGGCATAGGTCTCATCATAATCGATCCCTTCTTGTTGGTTGTACCCTTGTGCTACCAGACATGCTTTGTTTCTGACCACAGCTCCTGAATCATAGAGCTTGTTGCAAAAGACCCAACGAGTGCCTATGATGGTGCGATTGGAGGGCTTAGGTACAAGGCGCCAGACTTTGTTTCGCTCGAATTCATGAAGCTTTTCTTGCATGGCATCCACCCAATCTGAATCGAGGATGGCTTCTTTGATATTCTTAGGCTCAGTGAGAGAGACAAAGGCGTTGAAGGCACAAAGGTTGGTTTCCTCAGTTATTTCATCAAGTGCTTCAACAATTGTCTCTGGAGGAGCTAGTCGAGCTACACGAGAGCGAGTGTAAATCCCAGAATGGACTGGGGTGAGTGATAGGATCTTATTATATGGTGTAACTAGCGACTATTAGCTTAGGATTAGTGGTGTTTAGGTGCTTATTAAGTGGTATTCGCGGAATCAGGTATGATTGTTCACTTATAGATTTGCGGGATGCTCTTAAGCCTTATTTTGTGGTATTGTATTATGGAGATCCTATTTGTACTCACCTCTAGTTCACTTGGGATGAAGCTATAAGAAAAGGATACCACGCCTACACCAAGAGAAGAGGGTTGAAGACGCGCTTCTACCATTGAAGAGAAGAGAAGAAGTGCTGAGAAGAAGTGCCGAGATATTCAGCTGAGTTCAGATGGCTCGTTCTCCCTGACCCGATGTCCGATTTAAGTGATTCTAATTCGAGGAGTTAGATATTGAAGTCTACTTGATCACCTCAAAAGATGAGCGCAATCAGAGTTGTGAGGCGAGAGTTATGGTAATTCTACGAAAGTCACTTTTCTGCAAAAGATGTCGCGACCGCGACTATAATGTCTCGATCGAGACCGCGGACACCAGCGGCCCAATTTAGCGGATTTTATCCGATTTCTGATTAGTTTTTCCATATCTTTTTAGTTATTTTGATTTATTTTATTTTCCTTCCATTAGATACTATATAAGCCTCTAGTTTTTAGGTTAGAATCAGTTAGTTATTCTTTTGCCACTTTTCACAATTAGTTCTTAGAAATTCAGCCACCAAGAGGAAAGCTGCCACCTTTCTACCATCTTCTACCTTCAATCCTGGTTAGTTCATCCATAGTTATGTATAGCTTTCTCTTGGCTATGTCTGGCTAAGTCCTTATGAGTTCACTCTTAGGTTGAGGCCATTGTTCTAGGAATTGTTTGTGAGAATTCTATTGTTTATGTTCTAATAATAATTTCAGCATTGTTTTATTTTCTCTTGTGATTATTGTCATTCATTGAAATTGATTTTATCTAGGTTGCAAACTAGGTTGATTATTATTCATTCAT
Organism: Phyllobates terribilis; assembly: GCF_046119375.1. NCBI lineage: Eukaryota > Metazoa > Chordata > Amphibia > Anura > Dendrobatidae > Phyllobates > Phyllobates terribilis. Next base: position 36,041 of record NW_027369284.1, read on the forward strand.
ACTGCTAGGCTTGATAATTCTATTTGAAAAGTCTTGTCTTTTAGGTAGCAATCAGAATTAGCATAGACTATTTGCGAGTGCTTCTTTTGTAGAGATTATATACCTGTGTCGAGTATCGGTGATTTGCAAATGGTATTGTATAGGCCTACATATCTTTGATCTTTATTTTGTTGAGTAGTTGAACCTTAGGATTTCTTTGGTTATTGCATACAACTAGGGTTTCTAGGACTATTTGGACTAGTTGCTATTTATGAACAAAGAGTAGGACAACTAGATTATTTATTTAAAATAACATAACTTTATTAGAATTTGATGATCAACTTTCCATAAGAACAATGTGCTGAGACTAAAAGAGTGAGTTTTCCATCATTATAAGTTTAACAAATCCAACACATTTAGTTACTATTGCTTTCGGAAATTTTACAAACCAAAACCCCCCTTTTTGTTACTATTGATAACACAATTGAAATAAACTATCGTTGTGGCTCCCTGTGGAATCGACTCCGACTTACCGCTTAACTAGTGGATATTTAGTTGGATTTATCTTTGACAAGAACAACGACCGGTAAAACGCCTGTCAAATTTTGGTGCCGTTGCCGGGGAGCCAACTGTCATAGTTTGCTTCTATTTGTGTTATCTTGGTGTGGACCTATCTTATGGTCCACACCCGCGCTACTAATTCAGATTTACTTGATTTCATTCCAGTGATCGAATCAACGGCGGCCAGAATGTTGCGAGAGCTTACAGACCCTGATCTGACGCAACAACACTTAGGAGTGACGCTGCCTGCCCTTAATGACGGCGTTACTTTCGAACTAAAGACTGAATTCATCAATTTGCTACCGAAATTTCATGGCTTGGTTGGGGAGGATCCGATCATGCATCTTAATGAGTTCCACAACATCTGCAACTGCAGCAAGCCGAGTAACGTCACAGATGAGCAAATAAAGATGAGAGATTTCGGTCTCACGCTGAAAGATACCGCGCGCCAGTGGTATTACCTGCTGCCCACTGGGAGTACCGACACATGGTGGAAGCTTCATAAAGCCTTCCTCAACAAGTATTTTCCGTCCAAGAAGGCGGTTGTGCTGAAAAGAGCGATAGCAATGGTGGAACAGCAGGACGCTGAGACGCTGTATGATTACGTTGAGAGGTTCGCGAGACTGTGTGCGAGATGCCCGTTTCACGGTTTTGAAGAGAAGGATTTGGTGACCCACCTCTATAATGGGTTGCTAGACAATGAGAGGAGATTAGTAGATGCTGCATGTAATGGGAGTGTGCTGAATTTGACTCCCGCCGAAGCTAGAGCACGACTGAACAAAATTGTCGAGGGCACAAGGAGCTTCGCGAGAACGTATACTAGAAGAGGAGCTAATGTTGTGAGCTCCGGAGAACCTGAATGGAGAAGTGAGATAGCTGAGATGAAGAGCATGATCAAGAACATCGCCATCGGAAATCAAAAACCTGCGAGATTATGTGGTATTTGTGCGGACGAGAGTCATCCTACCGACATGTGCCCGCAACTCCAGGACCAGACCATCATTGAAGTGCATGCTGTAGGAGGTTTTGGACCTCCTAGACCTCGTTTTGAGAACAACAACAACTACAATCAGCGAGAGAACAACAACTACAATCCGAGAGGTAACGATCATCCTGGATTTAGATGGGGCGACTCGGCTGGGGCGCAGAACAGCGACCGGTACAGGCCGTATCAATACAACAATCAATACCGTGCGTCATACCCACCAGAGACCGACGAACCATCACTGAGGGAGATGCTCGAATCCTTGACCAAGCACTTCACCGAGCATGTTCAAACAACCGAGTCGAGCATAAGAAATCTAGAGAAACAGTCCGCTCAAATAGCGGAGGCGGTCAATAATCTTCAACATCAGAGCTCGGGAAAGTTACCATCACAGGCCGTAGCAGCGCCAAGAAAGAATGTAAGTGTGATATCGACGGTAGGAGAGCAAAGGGCCGCTGAAAAGAACGAGGAGGAAAAGTCTGCAGAGATGTCTCGACCGCGACTTTAAACCCGAGAGAAACTCGCGATCGCGGCATGAAACTCTCGACCGCGACATTGGCTTCGAGGAGAAATCTCGATCGCGACTCCAAAGTCTCGATCGAGATGGCGATGATCCAGACTTCGAAAAAATTTCCGAAAAAAGTCTCGACTGTGACATTGACTCTCGACCACGACTTCCTGAGGATGACGTTCGGGATGATGATGAGATCCTCAAGAGGGTTCGGGAAATGCCAGGGGAATAGCTATCTACTCCAACTTGTCAAGAAGGTGCCCCGTTTTGCTACGCGGTTAAAGGAGATGTGCGCTATAAAGGCAAATGAGAAGCTGCAAGGGAGGCAACAGGTACAGGTAAGTGGAAGGGTCTCTGCAGCCATCCAGCCGAAGATGGCTACTAAGCGCGCGGACCCAGGTATGGTAAGTATTCCGTGTACCATAGGTCAAACTAGAATTGATAGAGCTATGTTAGACTTAGGGGCTTCAGTAAATGTTTTACCTTACTCAGTTTATGAATCATTAAATCTAAGGCGCATGAGTAAAACAGGGATTGTTTTGCAACTAGCCGACAGATCTACAATCTAGCCGAGAGGATTGGTCGAAGATGTGTTGGTTAAAGTAGAAAAACCTTATTTTTCCTGCGGATTTCTATGTGCTAGATGATAAACATGAGACGCATGCTACACCTGTCCTTCTAGGTCGACCATTTATGCGGACATCTAAGACTAAGCTAGATCTAGATATCAGGGCGCTTACGCTCGAATTTAATGGGAATGTGATCAAATTCAATATTTTTAGGACTAAGGCACAACCCCTAGACGATAGCTCCGTATTTTGTATAAGTGATGTGATTAAAATTTCCGATCTAGGATCTAATGTTGTTTTGGGCAGTGGCCCCACCTCGCTAACCAAATAGGAAAAGAAACCTGCTAAAGCTGTTGTGTAGGTCCCCAAGAAAGCAAAAGGGAAGGCGAAAAGTAGAGCCAAGAATAAGAGTGGGGAGAAGAAAAAGGAGAAGAAGCCCAAGCAAGTATGGGCAGTGAAAGAGGAGAATGGTCTAAGGTTCAAACCTTTCCATCCATGGTTCAAGAAGTTATTGCTAGACGATGCGATCCGTAAAGGATTGAAAAACATTGAATGAACGATCTTACGTCGTGCCGCGGCGTTAAATAAGGCGCTGACCGGGAGGCAACCCAGGGGATTTTACTAACTTTAACCAATTTGTTTGTTTTGTTTTTGTCATTTTCATTAGAGAGTCTAAGGAGTCAGCAGGGAGAAGCCATTGGTGGAGTAAAACGGAAAAAAAAAACGAAATCACCCGAGTCGCGATCGCGACCGGGGCGTCGACGCTGAGGAGTGATTGTGGTATTTCCCCCTCTTCCCTATTATATGATGTCCTCTTTTTTTGCATTGAGGACAATGCGTTGTTCAAGTGTGGGGAGGGGATTTACCGTACCGAGGAGGAGTTTTATGTGTTTTTGAGTCTTTCTTGCTTATTTTCTACTGAACTGTTTTGAGTCGTATTTGGATTGAGTCTGTACCGGATTATTACTGTTGAACTCTTGCATTAGTTTATATTAAAAAAATAATCTACAAAATAGACGAAAAAGAAACGAAAAAGTCGAAAAATATGAAAAATAAAAGAATAAAAACCAGGCAAGCAAAAATTGATTAAAAAGGAAAAGGTTGGTGTCTGAAAAAATAAAAAGAATAGAAAGAATAGTTCCTACCACTTTGATTTTGGTGAAAACCCGAAAGGGCACCGGAATTACGTTGTTTTGTGATTGATTTATTGATTGCATATCTAATGGCGCAGGAGACATAAGAAGGGAGTAGAAGGATGTCTCGGGTTTCTAGGATTCACCAAGGAGGTATAAGGAGTTAGTTTAGCTTTTTATATCCCTTATTTATGAGCTTATTGTATCCACATTTTGCATGTCTACCATTCCATTAGTTTATTACGTTGCTATATATATATTATCGGCGGTTGAGTTAGATCCTAGGATTAGTTCACTATTTCTTGGAGTTTGATGCATACTGTTGTGGTTGTATGATGCAGAATTTTAAATTAGGATTGGTGGTTGTGATTTGTGGATTTATCATTATATCTAGTGGTTTAGGACATTACTCGAAAAGGAGGAATAAGAAGTGTATAAGCGAGTGGGAGACTCGATTTTATCCTTATTATGTCATATTTATGTATCCTTATCCTTAGAGGAGATTAGGATTCCACATGTGCTTAAAAGCACATCACTTTATTCGATTTTACTATTGTTATGGAGTGGTGACATATGAAGGTGGAGAAATAAGGAGGGTTTTGGGTAGGACATCTCGGAGACATAAGGAGTTAGATCGGAGTAGGTTAGTGCTTATGTACACTTTGGAGATTGGAGTATAGTCGCTAGCAGATTTTCTCTACACTTACTGTAGACCTTTGTGCTTTTAGGAGGAGTGAGTTTTATTTTGTTTACTCGAGGACGAGCAAGGTTTAAGTGTGGGGAGGTTTGATATGAGCTTATTATATGGTGTAACTAGCGACTATTATCTTAGAATTAGTGGTGTTTAGGTGCTTATTGAGTGGTATTCCCGGAATCAGGTATGATTGTTCACTTATAGATTTGCGGGATGCTCTTAAGCGTTATTTTGTGGTATTGTATTATGGAGATCCTATTTGTACTCACCTCTAGTTCATTTGGTATGAAGCTAGAAGAAAAGGATACCACGCCTACACCAAGAGAAGAGGGTCGAAGACGCGCTTCTACCATTGAAGAGAAGAGAAGAAGTGCTGAGAAGAAGTGCCGAGATATTCATCTGAGTTCAGATGGCTCGTTCTCCCTGATCCGATGTCCGATTGAAGTGATTCTAATTCTAGGAGTTAGATATTGAAGTCTACTTGATCACCTCAAAAGATGAGCGCAATCGGAGTTGTGAGACGAGAGTTATGGCAATTCTACGAAAGTCACTTTTCTGCAGAAGATGTCGCGACCGCGACTATAATGTCTCGATCGAGACCGCGGACACCAGCGGCCCAATTTAGCGGATTTTATCCGACTTATGATTAGTTTTTCCATATCTCTTTAGTTATTTTGATTTATTTTATTTTCCTTCCATTAGATACTATATAAGCCTCTAGTTTTTAGGTTAGAATCAGTTAGTTATTCTTTTGCCACTTTTCACAATTAGTTCTTAGAAATTCAGCCACCAAGAGGAAAGCTGCCACCTTTCTACCATCTTCTACCTTCAATCCTGGTTAGTTCATCCATAGTTATGTATAGCTTTCTCTTGGCTATGTCTGGCTAAGTCCTTATGAGTTCACTCTTAGGTTGAGGCCATTGTTCTAGGAATTGTTTGTGAGAATTCTATTGTTTATGTTCTAATAATAATTTCAGCATTGTTTTATTTTCTCTTGTGATTATTGTCATTCATTGATATTGATTTTATCTAGGTTGCAAACTAGGTTGATTATTATTCATTCATACTGCTAGGCTTGATAATTCGATTTGAAAAGTCTTGTCTTTTAGGTAGCAATCAGAATTAGCATAGACTATTTGCGAGTGCTTCTTTTGTAAAGATTATAAACTTGTGTCGAGTATCGGTGATTTTCCAATGGTATTGCATAGGCCTACATATCTTTTATCTTTATGTTGTTGAGTAGTTGAACCTTAGGATTTCTTTGGTTATTGCATACAACAAGGGTTTCTAGGACTATTTGGACTAGTTGCTATTTACGAACAAAGAGTAGGACAACTAGATTATTTATTTAAAAGAACATAACTTTATTAGAATTCGATGATCAACTTTCCATAAGAACAATGTGCTGAGACTGAAAGAGTGAGTTTTCCATCATTATAAGTTTAACAAATCCAACACATTTAGTTACTATTGCTTTCGACAATTTTACAAACCAAACCCCCCCCCCCCTTTTGTTACTATTGATAACTAAATTGAAATAAACTATCGTTGTGGCTCCATGTGGAATCGACTCCGACTTACCGCTTAACTAGTGGATATTTAGTTGGATTTATCTTTGACAGGAACAACGACTGATAAAACGCCTGTCAGTGAGCATGTTCGTTGGAGGATGAGCACTTTGTTGTTGAAAAGCTCTGGGAGGCTCTGTGTTCTGATCGATGTCTGAGGTGGAAGGCCCCTTCGTTATCACTGTCTGAGTCAAGGCCTGAGGGAACTGAGGCTATATATGGAGGGGCGAGTGGGTTTAAGGCTTTCTGAGGAGGTGCTTGATCGATGTCTAAAGGGGCTTCAAAGGAGGCCACTTCTGGGAATGGATCAGAAGTGTTTGTCGAGGAAGTGAGAAAGGCACTTTCATCAAACACTATGTGTATGCTCTCCCTTGAAGGTTCTTTTTCTTTGGTTGAAGACCTTGTACGCTTTGCTTGATGGGATATAGCCAGGGAAGATAGCTTCATCACTTTGTGCATCAAACTTGCCTAAATTATCTTTCCCATTGTTCAGCACGTAGCACTTGCATCCAAATACCCTGAAATGAGATATGATTGGAGGATATCCCTTGATCAGCTCGTAGGGAGTCTTGCCTAGAGAGGGGCGTAGAAGAGCTCTGTTGGTGATGTAGCATGCAGTGTTCACCGCTTCAGCCCATAGAGAGGGAGTGACACCACTTTGAAGAAGCATGGTGCGCGCCATCTCTACTAGAGTTCGATTCTTTCTTTCAACCACTCTGTTCTGTTGTGGTGTCCTAGGAGCTGAGAAGTTGTGAGCAATTCCTCTTTCAACACAGTATCTCAACATCTCTCCATTCTCAAATTCAGTTCCATGGTCATATCTTATAGAGCGCACCTTCAGAGATAGAGAATTTTCAAGTAGGGCGACCGGCTCTATGAAGCGCGAGGAGGCTTGATCCTTGGAGCGCAGAAATAAGGTCCACGTGAATCTGGAGTAATCATCAACGATCACAAATATATAGCGTGCTCCACCAGGACTTTAAACGCCCATTGGGCCACAAAGGTCCATGTGAAGAAGCTCAAGCGGCTTCTTTGTTGTGACGTTCTGGTTGGCTTTGAATGAGGTTCGGACTTGTTTCCCTTTAACACAATTAGCACAGTGTGTCAAGTTGTCTATCTTGATGAGAGGTAGACCACGAACTAGCTCCTTTTCACGCAACTTGTGTAGAAGGTGAAGATTTACGTGCCCTAGTCGTTGATGCCATAATTCTGTTTGATCTTCAATAGTAGCGAGACAGAGGTGACCTTTTGGGATGAAGCTATGGTCGAAGATGTAAGTGTTGTTGACTCGCTTCCCCCTTAGGATGATCTCCCCAGTGGCATTTCTCACAAGGCACTTCGAGGTAGTGAAGGTCACTTCGTTTGGTCCCTCGTCACAGAGTTGAGCTACACTTAAGAGGTTGTAGCGAAGGCTCTCCACAAAATTCACCATCTGGATCTCTATCTTGTCATTTAGATGTACCTTCCCGTGTCCAGTGATTTCTCTAGCTCTCTTGTCGCCAAACGATACGCTTCCACCGTCATATACTTGAAAACTTCGTAATCTTTCCTTGTCTCCAGTCATGTGACATGAGCAGCCACTGTCTATGTACCATTTGCTCTCGATGCTCAAGTTTTCATGTAAATAAGCAATCAAACTTTTGGAACCCATTGAAGCTCAGATTTTCTGGGTGGATTAGTTTTTTCTGGTTAGTATAAGGAGAAGTACTACGATCGAGCCTTGGCCTTTAAATG
>NW_027369285.1:7500-12500 GCF_046119375.1 Phyllobates terribilis
AAAAAATTTTTGGGGACTTAGAAAATTTTTCAACTTTTGTCAGACTTCCAGACAGGGGAGCGTGTCAGTGCGCGCATCCGATTTCAGTTCCAGAGCGATTCGCGCGATGAGTCCTTGATACTTAGTCGTTTTTGCAAAATTTCTGACTTTTTGGAAAATTTCACAATTTTGTGAAAACTTCCACAAAATGAGGTTCTAGTATGTTAGAGGGCATCCCAGGAGGGCTCCAAAAGTGTGGGTAAAATATATATCCCACAGGGGGAAAATTGAAAAAAAGTTGAAAAAAAAAATTTTTGGGGACTTAGAAAATTTTTCAACTTTTGTCAGACTTCCAGACAGGGGAGCGTGTCAGTGCGCGCATCCGATTTCAGTTCCAGAGCGATTCGCGCGATGAGTCCTTGATACTTAGTCGTTTTTGGCAAAATTTCTGACTTTTTGAAAATTTCACAATTTTGTGAAAACTTCCACAAAATGAGGTTCTAGTATGTTAGAGGGCATCCCAGGAGGGCTCCAAAAGTGTGGGTAAAATATATATCCCACAGGGGGAAAATTGAAAAAAAGTTGAAAAAAAAAATTTTTGGGGACTTAGAAAATTTTCACACATGTGTCAGACTTCCAGACAGGGGAGCGTGTCAGTGCGCGCATCCGATTTCAGTTCCAGAGCGATTCGCGCGATGAGTCCTTGATACTTAGTCGTTTTTGGCAAAATTTCTGACTTTTTGAAAATTTCACAATTTTGTGAAAACTTCCACAAAATGAGGTTCTAGTATGTTAGAGGGCATCCCAGGAGGGCTCCAAAAGTGTGGGTAAAATATATATCCCACAGGGGGAAAATTGAAAAAAAGTTGAAAAAAAAAATTTTTGGGGACTTAGAAAATTTTCACACATGTGTCAGACTTCCAGAGAGGGGAGCATGTCAGTGCGCGCATCCGATTTCAGTTCCAGAGCGATTCGCGCGATGAGTCCTTGATACTTAGTCGTTTTTGCAAAATTTCTGACTTTTTGGAAAATTTCACAATTTTGTGAAAACTTCCACAAAATGAGGTTCTAGTATGTTAGAGGGCATCCCAGGAGGGCTCCAAAAGTGTGGGTAAAATATATATCCCACAGGGGGAAAATTGAAAAAAAGTTGAAAAAAAAAATTTTTGGGGACTTAGAAAATTTTTCAACTTTTGTCAGACTTCCAGACAGGGGAGCGTGTCAGTGCGCGCATCCGATTTCAGTTCCAGAGCGATTCGCGCGATGAGTCCTTGATACTTAGTCGTTTTTGCAAAATTTCTGACTTTTTGGAAAATTTCACAATTTTGTGAAAACTTCCACAAAATGAGGTTCTAGTATGTTAGAGGGCATCCCAGGAGGGCTCCAAAAGTGTGGGTAAAATATATATCCCACAGGGGGAAAATTGAAAAAAAGTTGAAAAAAAAAATTTTTGGGGACTTAGAAAATTTTTCAACTTTTGTCAGACTTCCAGACAGGGGAGCGTGTCAGTGCGCGCATCCGATTTCAGTTCCAGAGCGATTCGCGCGATGAGTCCTTGATACTTAGTCGTTTTTGCAAAATTTCTGACTTTTTGGAAAATTTCACAATTTTGTGAAAACTTCCACAAAATGAGGTTCTAGTATGTTAGAGGGCATCCCAGGAGGGCTCCAAAAGTGTGGGTAAAATATATATCCCACAGGGGGAAAATTGAAAAAAAGTTGAAAAAAAAAATTTTTGGGGACTTAGAAAATTTTTCAACTTTTGTCAGACTTCCAGACAGGGGAGCGTGTCAGTGCGCGCATCCGATTTCAGTTCCAGAGCGATTCGCGCGATGAGTCCTTGATACTTAGTCGTTTTTGGCAAAATTTCTGACTTTTTGAAAATTTCACAATTTTGTGAAAACTTCCACAAAATGAGGTTCTAGTATGTTAGAGGGCATCCCAGGAGGGCTCCAAAAGTGTGGGTAAAATATATATCCCACAGGGGGAAAATTGAAAAAAAGTTGAAAAAAAAAATTTTTGGGGACTTAGAAAATTTTCACACATGTGTCAGACTTCCAGACAGGGGAGCGTGTCAGTGCGCGCATCCGATTTCAGTTCCAGAGCGATTCGCGCGATGAGTCCTTGATACTTAGTCGTTTTTGGCAAAATTTCTGACTTTTTGAAAATTTCACAATTTTGTGAAAACTTCCACAAAATGAGGTTCTAGTATGTTAGAGGGCATCCCAGGAGGGCTCCAAAAGTGTGGGTAAAATATATATCCCACAGGGGGAAAATTGAAAAAAAGTTGAAAAAAAAAATTTTTGGGGACTTAGAAAATTTTCACACATGTGTCAGACTTCCAGAGAGGGGAGCATGTCAGTGCGCGCATCCGATTTCAGTTCCAGAGCGATTCGCGCGATGAGTCCTTGATACTTAGTCGTTTTTGCAAAATTTCTGACTTTTTTGAAAATTTCACAATTTTGTGAAAACTTCCACAAAATGAGGTTCTAGTATGTTAGAGGGCATCCCAGGAGGGCTCCAAAAGTGTGGGTAAAATATATATCCCACAGGGGGAAAATTGAAAAAAAGTTGAAAAAAAAAATTTTTGGGGACTTAGAAAATTTTTCAACTTTTGTCAGACTTCCAGACAGGGGAGCGTGTCAGTGCGCGCATCCGATTTCAGTTCCAGAGCGATTCGCGCGATGAGTCCTTGATACTTAGTCGTTTTTGGCAAAATTTCTGACTTTTTGAAAATTTCACAATTTTGTGAAAACTTCCACAAAATGAGGTTCTAGTATGTTAGAGGGCATCCCAGGAGGGCTCCAAAAGTGTGGGTAAAATATATATCCCACAGGGGGAAAATTGAAAAAAAGTTGAAAAAAAAAATTTTTGGGGACTTAGAAAATTTTCACACATGTGTCAGACTTCCAGACAGGGGAGCGTGTCAGTGCGCGCATCCGATTTCAGTTCCAGAGCGATTCGCGCGATGAGTCCTTGATACTTAGTCGTTTTTGGCAAAATTTCTGACTTTTTGAAAATTTCACAATTTTGTGAAAACTTCCACAAAATGAGGTTCTAGTATGTTAGAGGGCATCCCAGGAGGGCTCCAAAAGTGTGGGTAAAATATATATCCCACAGGGGGAAAATTGAAAAAAAGTTGAAAAAAAAAATTTTTGGGGACTTAGAAAATTTTTCAACTTTTGTCAGACTTCCAGACAGGGGAGCGTGTCAGTGCGCGCATCCGATTTCAGTTCCAGAGCGATTCGCGCGATGAGTCCTTGATACTTAGTCGTTTTTGGCAAAATTTCTGACTTTTTGAAAATTTCACAATTTTGTGAAAACTTCCACAAAATGAGGTTCTAGTATGTTAGAGGGCATCCCAGGAGGGCTCCAAAAGTGTGGGTAAAATATATATCCCACAGGGGGAAAATTGAAAAAAAGTTGAAAAAAAAAATTTTTGGGGACTTAGAAAATTTTCACACATGTGTCAGACTTCCAGACAGGGGAGCGTGTCAGTGCGCGCATCCGATTTCAGTTCCAGAGCGATTCGCGCGATGAGTCCTTGATACTTAGTCGTTTTTGGCAAAATTTCTGACTTTTTGAAAATTTCACAATTTTGTGAAAACTTCCACAAAATGAGGTTCTAGTATGTTAGAGGGCATCCCAGGAGGGCTCCAAAAGTGTGGGTAAAATATATATCCCACAGGGGGAAAATTGAAAAAAAGTTGAAAAAAAAAATTTTTGGGGACTTAGAAAATTTTCACACATGTGTCAGACTTCCAGAGAGGGGAGCATGTCAGTGCGCGCATCCGATTTCAGTTCCAGAGCGATTCGCGCGATGAGTCCTTGATACTTAGTCGTTTTTGCAAAATTTCTGACTTTTTTGAAAATTTCACAATTTTGTGAAAACTTCCACAAAATGAGGTTCTAGTATGTTAGAGGGCATCCCAGGAGGGCTCCAAAAGTGTGGGTAAAATATATATCCCACAGGGGGAAAATTGAAAAAAAGTTGAAAAAAAAAATTTTTGGGGACTTAGAAAATTTTTCAACTTTTGTCAGACTTCCAGACAGGGGAGCGTGTCAGTGCGCGCATCCGATTTCAGTTCCAGAGCGATTCGCGCGATGAGTCCTTGATACTTAGTCGTTTTTGGCAAAATTTCTGACTTTTTGAAAATTTCACAATTTTGTGAAAACTTCCACAAAATGAGGTTCTAGTATGTTAGAGGGCATCCCAGGAGGGCTCCAAAAGTGTGGGTAAAATATATATCCCACAGGGGGAAAATTGAAAAAAAGTTGAAAAAAAAAATTTTTGGGGACTTAGAAAATTTTCACACATGTGTCAGACTTCCAGAGAGGGGAGCATGTCAGTGCGCGCATCCGATTTCAGTTCCAGAGCGATTCGCGCGATGAGTCCTTGATACTTAGTCGTTTTTGCAAAATTTCTGACTTTTTGGAAAATTTCACAATTTTGTGAAAACTTCCACAAAATGAGGTTCTAGTATGTTAGAGGGCATCCCAGGAGGGCTCCAAAAGTGTGGGTAAAATATATATCCCACAGGGGGAAAATTGAAAAAAAGTTGAAAAAAAAAATTTTTGGGGACTTAGAAAATTTTTCAACTTTTGTCAGACTTCCAGACAGGGGAGCGTGTCAGTGCGCGCATCCGATTTCAGTTCCAGAGCGATTCGCGCGATGAGTCCTTGATACTTAGTCGTTTTTGGCAAAATTTCTGACTTTTTGAAAATTTCACAATTTTGTGAAAACTTCCACAAAATGAGGTTCTAGTATGTTAGAGGGCATCCCAGGAGGGCTCCAAAAGTGTGGGTAAAATATATATCCCACAGGGGGAAAATTGAAAAAAAGTTGAAAAAAAAAATTTTTGGGGACTTAGAAAATTTTCACACATGTGTCAGACTTCCAGAGAGGGGAGCATGTCAGTGCGCGCATCCGATTTCAGTTCCAGAGCGATTCGCGCGATGAGTCCTTGATACTTAGTCGTTTTTGCAAAATTTCTGACTTTTTTGAAAATTTCACAATTTTGT
>NW_027369285.1:25000-35000 GCF_046119375.1 Phyllobates terribilis
GCGATTCGCGCGATGAGTCCTTGATACTTAGTCGTTTTTGCAAAATTTCTGACTTTTTGGAAAATTTCACAATTTTGTGAAAACTTCCACAAAATGAGGTTCTAGTATGTTAGAGGGCATCCCAGGAGGGCTCCAAAAGTGTGGGTAAAATATATATCCCACAGGGGGAAAATTGAAAAAAAGTTGAAAAAAAAAATTTTTGGGGACTTAGAAAATTTTTCAACTTTTGTCAGACTTCCAGACAGGGGAGCGTGTCAGTGCGCGCATCCGATTTCAGTTCCAGAGCGATTCGCGCGATGAGTCCTTGATACTTAGTCGTTTTTGCAAAATTTCTGACTTTTTGGAAAATTTCACAATTTTGTGAAAACTTCCACAAAATGAGGTTCTAGTATGTTAGAGGGCATCCCAGGAGGGCTCCAAAAGTGTGGGTAAAATATATATCCCACAGGGGGAAAATTGAAAAAAAGTTGAAAAAAAAAATTTTTGGGGACTTAGAAAATTTTTCAACTTTTGTCAGACTTCCAGACAGGGGAGCGTGTCAGTGCGCGCATCCGATTTCAGTTCCAGAGCGATTCGCGCGATGAGTCCTTGATACTTAGTCGTTTTTGCAAAATTTCTGACTTTTTGGAAAATTTCACAATTTTGTGAAAACTTCCACAAAATGAGGTTCTAGTATGTTAGAGGGCATCCCAGGAGGGCTCCAAAAGTGTGGGTAAAATATATATCCCACAGGGGGAAAATTGAAAAAAAGTTGAAAAAAAAAATTTTTGGGGACTTAGAAAATTTTTCAACTTTTGTCAGACTTCCAGACAGGGGAGCGTGTCAGTGCGCGCATCCGATTTCAGTTCCAGAGCGATTCGCGCGATGAGTCCTTGATACTTAGTCGTTTTTGCAAAATTTCTGACTTTTTGGAAAATTTCACAATTTTGTGAAAACTTCCACAAAATGAGGTTCTAGTATGTTAGAGGGCATCCCAGGAGGGCTCCAAAAGTGTGGGTAAAATATATATCCCACAGGGGGAAAATTGAAAAAAAGTTGAAAAAAAAAATTTTTGGGGACTTAGAAAATTTTTCAACTTTTGTCAGACTTCCAGACAGGGGAGCGTGTCAGTGCGCGCATCCGATTTCAGTTCCAGAGCGATTCGCGCGATGAGTCCTTGATACTTAGTCGTTTTTGGCAAAATTTCTGACTTTTTGAAAATTTCACAATTTTGTGAAAACTTCCACAAAATGAGGTTCTAGTATGTTAGAGGGCATCCCAGGAGGGCTCCAAAAGTGTGGGTAAAATATATATCCCACAGGGGGAAAATTGAAAAAAAGTTGAAAAAAAAAATTTTTGGGGACTTAGAAAATTTTCACACATGTGTCAGACTTCCAGACAGGGGAGCGTGTCAGTGCGCGCATCCGATTTCAGTTCCAGAGCGATTCGCGCGATGAGTCCTTGATACTTAGTCGTTTTTGGCAAAATTTCTGACTTTTTGAAAATTTCACAATTTTGTGAAAACTTCCACAAAATGAGGTTCTAGTATGTTAGAGGGCATCCCAGGAGGGCTCCAAAAGTGTGGGTAAAATATATATCCCACAGGGGGAAAATTGAAAAAAAGTTGAAAAAAAAAATTTTTGGGGACTTAGAAAATTTTCACACATGTGTCAGACTTCCAGAGAGGGGAGCATGTCAGTGCGCGCATCCGATTTCAGTTCCAGAGCGATTCGCGCGATGAGTCCTTGATACTTAGTCGTTTTTGCAAAATTTCTGACTTTTTTGAAAATTTCACAATTTTGTGAAAACTTCCACAAAATGAGGTTCTAGTATGTTAGAGGGCATCCCAGGAGGGCTCCAAAAGTGTGGGTAAAATATATATCCCACAGGGGGAAAATTGAAAAAAAGTTGAAAAAAAAAATTTTTGGGGACTTAGAAAATTTTTCAACTTTTGTCAGACTTCCAGACAGGGGAGCGTGTCAGTGCGCGCATCCGATTTCAGTTCCAGAGCGATTCGCGCGATGAGTCCTTGATACTTAGTCGTTTTTGGCAAAATTTCTGACTTTTTGAAAATTTCACAATTTTGTGAAAACTTCCACAAAATGAGGTTCTAGTATGTTAGAGGGCATCCCAGGAGGGCTCCAAAAGTGTGGGTAAAATATATATCCCACAGGGGGAAAATTGAAAAAAAGTTGAAAAAAAAAATTTTTGGGGACTTAGAAAATTTTCACACATGTGTCAGACTTCCAGACAGGGGAGCGTGTCAGTGCGCGCATCCGATTTCAGTTCCAGAGCGATTCGCGCGATGAGTCCTTGATACTTAGTCGTTTTTGGCAAAATTTCTGACTTTTTGAAAATTTCACAATTTTGTGAAAACTTCCACAAAATGAGGTTCTAGTATGTTAGAGGGCATCCCAGGAGGGCTCCAAAAGTGTGGGTAAAATATATATCCCACAGGGGGAAAATTGAAAAAAAGTTGAAAAAAAAAATTTTTGGGGACTTAGAAAATTTTTCAACTTTTGTCAGACTTCCAGACAGGGGAGCGTGTCAGTGCGCGCATCCGATTTCAGTTCCAGAGCGATTCGCGCGATGAGTCCTTGATACTTAGTCGTTTTTGCAAAATTTCTGACTTTTTGGAAAATTTCACAATTTTGTGAAAACTTCCACAAAATGAGGTTCTAGTATGTTAGAGGGCATCCCAGGAGGGCTCCAAAAGTGTGGGTAAAATATATATCCCACAGGGGGAAAATTGAAAAAAAGTTGAAAAAAAAAATTTTTGGGGACTTAGAAAATTTTCACACATGTGTCAGACTTCCAGACAGGGGAGCGTGTCAGTGCGCGCATCCGATTTCAGTTCCAGAGCGATTCGCGCGATGAGTCCTTGATACTTAGTCGTTTTTGGCAAAATTTCTGACTTTTTGAAAATTTCACAATTTTGTGAAAACTTCCACAAAATGAGGTTCTAGTATGTTAGAGGGCATCCCAGGAGGGCTCCAAAAGTGTGGGTAAAATATATATCCCACAGGGGGAAAATTGAAAAAAAGTTGAAAAAAAAAATTTTTGGGGACTTAGAAAATTTTCACACATGTGTCAGACTTCCAGAGAGGGGAGCATGTCAGTGCGCGCATCCGATTTCAGTTCCAGAGCGATTCGCGCGATGAGTCCTTGATACTTAGTCGTTTTTGCAAAATTTCTGACTTTTTTGAAAATTTCACAATTTTGTGAAAACTTCCACAAAATGAGGTTCTAGTATGTTAGAGGGCATCCCAGGAGGGCTCCAAAAGTGTGGGTAAAATATATATCCCACAGGGGGAAAATTGAAAAAAAGTTGAAAAAAAAAATTTTTGGGGACTTAGAAAATTTTCACACATGTGTCAGACTTCCAGAGAGGGGAGCATGTCAGTGCGCGCATCCGATTTCAGTTCCAGAGCGATTCGCGCGATGAGTCCTTGATACTTAGTCGTTTTTGCAAAATTTCTGACTTTTTGGAAAATTTCACAATTTTGTGAAAACTTCCACAAAATGAGGTTCTAGTATGTTAGAGGGCATCCCAGGAGGGCTCCAAAAGTGTGGGTAAAATATATATCCCACAGGGGGAAAATTGAAAAAAAGTTGAAAAAAAAAATTTTTGGGGACTTAGAAAATTTTTCAACTTTTGTCAGACTTCCAGACAGGGGAGCGTGTCAGTGCGCGCATCCGATTTCAGTTCCAGAGCGATTCGCGCGATGAGTCCTTGATACTTAGTCGTTTTTGCAAAATTTCTGACTTTTTGGAAAATTTCACAATTTTGTGAAAACTTCCACAAAATGAGGTTCTAGTATGCTAGAGGGCATCCCAGGAGGGCTCCAAAAGTGTGGGTAAAATATATATCCCACAGGGGGAAAATTGAAAAAAAGTTGAAAAAAAAAATTTTTGGGGACTTAGAAAATTTTTCAACTTTTGTCAGACTTCCAGACAGGGGAGCGTGTCAGTGCGCGCATCCGATTTCAGTTCCAGAGCGATTCGCGCGATGAGTCCTTGATACTTAGTCGTTTTTGGCAAAATTTCTGACTTTTTGAAAATTTCACAATTTTGTGAAAACTTCCACAAAATGAGGTTCTAGTATGTTAGAGGGCATCCCAGGAGGGCTCCAAAAGTGTGGGTAAAATATATATCCCACAGGGGGAAAATTGAAAAAAAGTTGAAAAAAAAAATTTTTGGGGACTTAGAAAATTTTTCAACTTTTGTCAGACTTCCAGACAGGGGAGCGTGTCAGTGCGCGCATCCGATTTCAGTTCCAGAGCGATTCGCGCGATGAGTCCTTGATACTTAGTCGTTTTTGGCAAAATTTCTGACTTTTTGAAAATTTCACAATTTTGTGAAAACTTCCACAAAATGAGGTTCTAGTATGTTAGAGGGCATCCCAGGAGGGCTCCAAAAGTGTGGGTAAAATATATATCCCACAGGGGGAAAATTGAAAAAAAGTTGAAAAAAAAAATTTTTGGGGACTTAGAAAATTTTCACACATGTGTCAGACTTCCAGACAGGGGAGCGTGTCAGTGCGCGCATCCGATTTCAGTTCCAGAGCGATTCGCGCGATGAGTCCTTGATACTTAGTCGTTTTTGGCAAAATTTCTGACTTTTTGAAAATTTCACAATTTTGTGAAAACTTCCACAAAATGAGGTTCTAGTATGTTAGAGGGCATCCCAGGAGGGCTCCAAAAGTGTGGGTAAAATATATATCCCACAGGGGGAAAATTGAAAAAAAGTTGAAAAAAAAAATTTTTGGGGACTTAGAAAATTTTCACACATGTGTCAGACTTCCAGAGAGGGGAGCATGTCAGTGCGCGCATCCGATTTCAGTTCCAGAGCGATTCGCGCGATGAGTCCTTGATACTTAGTCGTTTTTGCAAAATTTCTGACTTTTTTGAAAATTTCACAATTTTGTGAAAACTTCCACAAAATGAGGTTCTAGTATGTTAGAGGGCATCCCAGGAGGGCTCCAAAAGTGTGGGTAAAATATATATCCCACAGGGGGAAAATTGAAAAAAAGTTGAAAAAAAAAATTTTTGGGGACTTAGAAAATTTTTCAACTTTTGTCAGACTTCCAGACAGGGGAGCGTGTCAGTGCGCGCATCCGATTTCAGTTCCAGAGCGATTCGCGCGATGAGTCCTTGATACTTAGTCGTTTTTGGCAAAATTTCTGACTTTTTGAAAATTTCACAATTTTGTGAAAACTTCCACAAAATGAGGTTCTAGTATGTTAGAGGGCATCCCAGGAGGGCTCCAAAAGTGTGGGTAAAATATATATCCCACAGGGGGAAAATTGAAAAAAAGTTGAAAAAAAAAATTTTTGGGGACTTAGAAAATTTTCACACATGTGTCAGACTTCCAGACAGGGGAGCGTGTCAGTGCGCGCATCCGATTTCAGTTCCAGAGCGATTCGCGCGATGAGTCCTTGATACTTAGTCGTTTTTGGCAAAATTTCTGACTTTTTGAAAATTTCACAATTTTGTGAAAACTTCCACAAAATGAGGTTCTAGTATGTTAGAGGGCATCCCAGGAGGGCTCCAAAAGTGTGGGTAAAATATATATCCCACAGGGGGAAAATTGAAAAAAAGTTGAAAAAAAAAATTTTTGGGGACTTAGAAAATTTTCACACATGTGTCAGACTTCCAGAGAGGGGAGCATGTCAGTGCGCGCATCCGATTTCAGTTCCAGAGCGATTCGCGCGATGAGTCCTTGATACTTAGTCGTTTTTGCAAAATTTCTGACTTTTTGGAAAATTTCACAATTTTGTGAAAACTTCCACAAAATGAGGTTCTAGTATGTTAGAGGGCATCCCAGGAGGGCTCCAAAAGTGTGGGTAAAATATATATCCCACAGGGGGAAAATTGAAAAAAAGTTGAAAAAAAAAATTTTTGGGGACTTAGAAAATTTTTCAACTTGTGTCAGACTTCCAGAGAGGGGAGCATGTCAGTGCGCGCATCCGATTTCAGTTCCAGAGCGATTCGCGCGATGAGTCCTTGATACTTAGTCGTTTTTGCAAAATTTCTGACTTTTTGGAAAATTTCACAATTTTGTGAAAACTTCCACAAAATGAGGTTCTAGTATGTTAGAGGGCATCCCAGGAGGGCTCCAAAAGTGTGGGTAAAATATATATCCCACAGGGGGAAAATTGAAAAAAAGTTGAAAAAAAAAATTTTTGGGGACTTAGAAAATTTTTCAACTTTTGTCAGACTTCCAGACAGGGGAGCGTGTCAGTGCGCGCATCCGATTTCAGTTCCAGAGCGATTCGCGCGATGAGTCCTTGATACTTAGTCGTTTTTGCAAAATTTCTGACTTTTTGGAAAATTTCACAATTTTGTGAAAACTTCCACAAAATGAGGTTCTAGTATGCTAGAGGGCATCCCAGGAGGGCTCCAAAAGTGTGGGTAAAATATATATCCCACAGGGGGAAAATTGAAAAAAAGTTGAAAAAAAAAATTTTTGGGGACTTAGAAAATTTTTCAACTTTTGTCAGACTTCCAGACAGGGGAGCGTGTCAGTGCGCGCATCCGATTTCAGTTCCAGAGCGATTCGCGCGATGAGTCCTTGATACTTAGTCGTTTTTGGCAAAATTTCTGACTTTTTGAAAATTTCACAATTTTGTGAAAACTTCCACAAAATGAGGTTCTAGTATGTTAGAGGGCATCCCAGGAGGGCTCCAAAAGTGTGGGTAAAATATATATCCCACAGGGGGAAAATTGAAAAAAAGTTGAAAAAAAAAATTTTTGGGGACTTAGAAAATTTTTCAACTTTTGTCAGACTTCCAGACAGGGGAGCGTGTCAGTGCGCGCATCCGATTTCAGTTCCAGAGCGATTCGCGCGATGAGTCCTTGATACTTAGTCGTTTTTGGCAAAATTTCTGACTTTTTGAAAATTTCACAATTTTGTGAAAACTTCCACAAAATGAGGTTCTAGTATGTTAGAGGGCATCCCAGGAGGGCTCCAAAAGTGTGGGTAAAATATATATCCCACAGGGGGAAAATTGAAAAAAAGTTGAAAAAAAAAATTTTTGGGGACTTAGAAAATTTTCACACATGTGTCAGACTTCCAGACAGGGGAGCGTGTCAGTGCGCGCATCCGATTTCAGTTCCAGAGCGATTCGCGCGATGAGTCCTTGATACTTAGTCGTTTTTGGCAAAATTTCTGACTTTTTGAAAATTTCACAATTTTGTGAAAACTTCCACAAAATGAGGTTCTAGTATGTTAGAGGGCATCCCAGGAGGGCTCCAAAAGTGTGGGTAAAATATATATCCCACAGGGGGAAAATTGAAAAAAAGTTGAAAAAAAAAATTTTTGGGGACTTAGAAAATTTTCACACATGTGTCAGACTTCCAGAGAGGGGAGCATGTCAGTGCGCGCATCCGATTTCAGTTCCAGAGCGATTCGCGCGATGAGTCCTTGATACTTAGTCGTTTTTGCAAAATTTCTGACTTTTTTGAAAATTTCACAATTTTGTGAAAACTTCCACAAAATGAGGTTCTAGTATGTTAGAGGGCATCCCAGGAGGGCTCCAAAAGTGTGGGTAAAATATATATCCCACAGGGGGAAAATTGAAAAAAAGTTGAAAAAAAAAATTTTTGGGGACTTAGAAAATTTTTCAACTTTTGTCAGACTTCCAGACAGGGGAGCGTGTCAGTGCGCGCATCCGATTTCAGTTCCAGAGCGATTCGCGCGATGAGTCCTTGATACTTAGTCGTTTTTGGCAAAATTTCTGACTTTTTGAAAATTTCACAATTTTGTGAAAACTTCCACAAAATGAGGTTCTAGTATGTTAGAGGGCATCCCAGGAGGGCTCCAAAAGTGTGGGTAAAATATATATCCCACAGGGGGAAAATTGAAAAAAAGTTGAAAAAAAAAATTTTTGGGGACTTAGAAAATTTTCACACATGTGTCAGACTTCCAGAGAGGGGAGCATGTCAGTGCGCGCATCCGATTTCAGTTCCAGAGCGATTCGCGCGATGAGTCCTTGATACTTAGTCGTTTTTGCAAAATTTCTGACTTTTTGGAAAATTTCACAATTTTGTGAAAACTTCCACAAAATGAGGTTCTAGTATGTTAGAGGGCATCCCAGGAGGGCTCCAAAAGTGTGGGTAAAATATATATCCCACAGGGGGAAAATTGAAAAAAAGTTGAAAAAAAAAATTTTTGGGGACTTAGAAAATTTTTCAACTTTTGTCAGACTTCCAGACAGGGGAGCGTGTCAGTGCGCGCATCCGATTTCAGTTCCAGAGCGATTCGCGCGATGAGTCCTTGATACTTAGTCGTTTTTGGCAAAATTTCTGACTTTTTGAAAATTTCACAATTTTGTGAAAACTTCCACAAAATGAGGTTCTAGTATGTTAGAGGGCATCCCAGGAGGGCTCCAAAAGTGTGGGTAAAATATATATCCCACAGGGGGAAAATTGAAAAAAAGTTGAAAAAAAAAATTTTTGGGGACTTAGAAAATTTTCACACATGTGTCAGACTTCCAGAGAGGGGAGCATGTCAGTGCGCGCATCCGATTTCAGTTCCAGAGCGATTCGCGCGATGAGTCCTTGATACTTAGTCGTTTTTGCAAAATTTCTGACTTTTTTGAAAATTTCACAATTTTGTGAAAACTTCCACAAAATGAGGTTCTAGTATGTTAGAGGGCATCCCAGGAGGGCTCCAAAAGTGTGGGTAAAATATATATCCCACAGGGGGAAAATTGAAAAAAAGTTGAAAAAAAAAATTTTTGGGGACTTAGAAAATTTTTCAACTTGTGTCAGACTTCCAGAGAGGGGAGCATGTCAGTGCGCGCATCCGATTTCAGTTCCAGAGCGATTCGCGCGATGAGTCCTTGATACTTAGTCGTTTTCAGAAGTCACAATTTTGACTTCCAGGACCCGCAAAACGTTTGTAAATTGAGCCCGCTCCCCAGTTCCAAGCGTTTTGAGGTGTCCCCGGTTGCAGTAATGCAGCCTGCCCACTAGATGTCGCAAAAGAGACAAAAAGTGAAAAAGAACCAGAATGAGGAAATTCCAGGGAGCCGAATCCGCCTGACAGTTCCAGGCGATCGGGCACTTTTTTGCATGCGTCCCTAAAGTGGGTATAGGGTGACACTCCATGCAAAGACCCAGTTTTGCACACCACCGGCAGAATATATGAGAGAGAGGTACCTCTCAGCCCCGACACATTTCGACTCATTTAAGCTGGTTTTCACCTCCGTAGGCCTGGGTATGCGTTTTGGCTATGAGTCCCTGTTCGGCTGGAGGTCTGCACCTTGGCTGAACCCAGGCTTCCGCAGCTGCGTGGGGGGACTTTTGCCGGTCGCCTATCCCAAGTCAGAGAGGTGTTCCTGGGTTGAAGTGAGCCTGGCCAGACCCCCCCGCGGGCCCTGGTTCTCCACATGGGGGCGCCGTCAAGGCTAAAATCTGGATTTTTAGGCCGAGGAGAGGCTCCATGAGGGCGGATGCTTTTGTGGCTTCGACCCCAGTGCTGTTCCACATCCAGTACCCCCCCGCAAGGGCGCCTGTACCCGAGTCGCGCTTCCAGGACTCGTGGGCACGTATCTCCCGACGACAGGGGTTTGCAGCCTCCGTACTTGGGCAAGTCCCTACATGCACCCCTGCTCTTCCTCCGATCGATCTGGCGCAGCGCTCCCGGGTGGGGAGGTGGCGCCGCTCGCTCGGCCCGGGCTTTGGAGCCCGCGCTGGCTTAAGGTGAGCGGTCCCCTTCCTCCTCTACCCCCGGGCTTCCGACACCTATCTTTGGGCGCGCATGCCGGCCTCGCCTCCCGTCTGCGGAGGTGGCCGAGCCGTGGGGAGTTTGACCCGAACCGAGCGAAGGCAGTGGTCCGACGACCCGTACGGGCGAACGGCGGGGCGCCCACCCAGCCAGGCGTGGGGGCCCGTCGTCCGAATCGCTCCCTGTGCGGGGAAGCACAGCGATCTTCTCCGAGGGCGGCCCTTTTCTTCCAGATGCGTACCCGGCCAGCGGAGGCTCGCGCTGCCCCTCGTGTCCGAAAGGGCGGCCT
>NW_027369286.1:0-43754 GCF_046119375.1 Phyllobates terribilis
GATTTTTCGTCTTTACTGCTTGCAAAGCTTTAAGTCAATGCAGTAACCATGACTCCCGTATAATCAGTCACAACAACTTGAATCATATTTCAAAAGTATGAAACTCATACGCATTATAAAATAACCAGAGTATTTTCTAACAATTGTAGAAGGTCCAAATGATAGCCATTTGATATGTTCTGGGACTTGTTGATGTTCAGCTTGGTTTTGCTCAACTTCATCTTTAACCAAGCTGAAATATCTCTTCCATGGCTTCGAGCAACATTAAAATTTCTTTTCTTCTGGCCAGTAACAAGGGTCTCATGTTCATTGTATTAAACATTGTGCATGAAACCTAAAGTAAAAATTTTAGGACTATCTTAGTAGGCATTTCACAAAACTTAATTCAAACGCTAGTACCTGATTTACTCTTTGACAACCTCATCATTTGAATTAAATAATACAGAACGATGAGCCTGAGCTAATGTTATCGAGTCAATCTTACAGCCACTGTGTTCTTTCCCCTTCCCTTTTTGTGACTTTCCCCTTTCTTTTACTGGATATCAACTCTTCACAAACAAATATGCACATTCCTTAGGTTCAGTATGTGGTTCTGACCATGTTTTTGATGAAGCGCATCGAAATTTCAAATCACCTTAGAAATAGCTGCCACATAATATAACACATTCTCAAGTATGTAGGATTCAACAATTGAGCCCTCGGGTTGACTCTTGTTTCGAACATGAGACTTCAACCTATGAAATCTTTCAATTGGAACATCTAAAATAATGTAGCAGGTCCATTATACTTAATCTCATCTACTAGATGAACAGGTAAGTGTACCATTACATAGAAAAAACTAGGTGGAAAGATTCTTCCCAATTCACAAAGAGTTTCAACAATTTCACTTTGTAGATTGTGAAGATCCTTTTGATTGACTACTTCAGCGCATATACCCTTGAAAAATGCACTTATTCTAAGAAGAGGAACCAACACATCCTTGTGCAGTGTTGTCCTTGCAGCAACTGGAAGCAAGTATTTCATCATAAAATAAGCATCGTGACTCTTATAACCAGATATGTTTTGCTGACACATTCACACATTTCCCAATATTGGAACCATAACATTTTGGAAGTTTCATATTCTTAATAATTTGACAAAATATGCCTTTTTCTTCCTTTGACATCCAAAACTGTGCCTTTGGAATTTCATTTCGCTTACCGTCTTCAGATGTTCTTGGGTGGAGCTCATGCATTAGAACAAGTAGTTTAAGGTCCTCACGTGCTTTGAGATGATCATTACTCTTTCCAAACATCCCCAAAAATGTCCAAAAAGATTATCAAAGAAATTTTCTCTGGATGTGTATCTAATCAAGAGAATGATGACAACAAACAAACTTCCAATACGGGAGAAAAAAAATCAGATTTTTTCCTCCACAGGTTTTCCTCTTTATTCTTTCTCACATGTTTCTCCTTTGAACTATTTTTCCCAAATTCATTCTTATAATCATATAGTAATTCAGCAACCTCAAGCATGTCAATAAAACTGGTGTAATTTCATCCTCCACTTCTCCATCAAGCTCTCTATAATGATGATCCAAAAGGCAAAAATATTTTATGTTCCATGTAACACATTTTTTGACTCTTTGTCAAATATTGAGAGCATGTATCATGACACTTGGGGCATGCCATTTTCCCTTTAGTACTCCATCCTGAGAGAATATCATAGGCAGGAAAGTCACTAATAGTAGTCAACAATGCAACACGCATATCAAATACTTGATTGCTAGAAGAGTCAAATGTTTCTGCTCCATTCTCCAACAACTCCTTCAAATCTTTGACTAATGGTTTTAAGTACACATCAATATTATTTCTCGGAGATTGAGGACCAAGTATTAGTAAAGTCAAGATAATAAATTCATGCTTCATGCACATCCATGGCGACAAATTATAGTTAATGAGCATTATAGGTCATGTACTATGAGCAATACTCATTGTATTAAATGGATTGAATCCGTTAGTCGAAAAAGCTAACCTCACATTTATTGGGTTGTGACCAAATCGTGGAAATAATTCATCAATGCTCTTCCATGACTGACCATCAGTTGGATGCCTTATAAAACCATCTTTCGGGTGATCAAGTGAATGCCATGACATCAATTTAGCGGTTTCCGAGCACATGAATAACCTTTGCAATCTTTTCTTGACCGGGAATACCTTAAAATATTTGCAGATGTTTTCCTTTGAGTGTCCTTCTCATTGGTTTTCCATCTAGAAGCTTCACATACATCACAACTGGTTGCATGTAGATTCTCCTCCCAATACAACATACAGTCATTTGGGCAATCATCTATCTTAGTATAATCAAGACCTAGTTTCTTCAATGTACTATTAGCTTCACTATATGATGAAGGTAGCTTCACATCAGGTTGCATAGCCTTAAGAAGCTCGAGAAGCTCGGAAAATGCTACATTGATCAACTTATTATCACACTTGGAAACAAAAAGGCTAATAATGAAGGAAAGCTTTGTGAAATTCTTGCAACCAGGAAACAGTTCTTGTTGGGCCTAATTGACTAATTTGTACTAGTTTTTTTCTTCCTCATTAGGATCCTCTTTTGAAATATTTCAGAGTAAACCATCCATGTCATCATTAATAACTACTCTACAACTAGAGCCTCTTCATTCATTTCAATTTCTGACTGGTTTGTAGGCAGTGGAATAAATCCATTTGAGATAATGTGTTCTTTAACGAAGTTTTCCATAAACCAATAACGATAACAACACTTCGGAAAAGGGCAACAAATTCTTCTCCTTCAGCCTCTCATTCAAGTGCATTTTCCACATACTTATCCTATTTCATACTCATCAGTCCATCGAGAAAACAACCACCAAATTTTTAACCCTCCATCCATATCTATGGAGAAAGGAGGACTAGTTAAGTTAAAGAGAAGGACGAAATCAGTTCAGATGGTATGAGAGAAAGATAAACCAGTTTAGTTGATATGGACAGTCAGATAAATTCCATAGAGAAAACCAGAAATCGAACCAAAAAATGCAAAGACAATTGGAGTAAAATGGGTGTTCAAGACAACAAAGGATGGTCACGGTCAGGCTATCCAGATGAAGAGGGTTTTGAAGGAAATTGGGACGAAAGTGAAGTTCTTTTTCTCACTAAGTATATAGGCACCATTTTTTACGCTGTGTTTTTTTACCTCGGGGTGTTACATTATCATTTTATAATGAGTTACATACGTGAAATGTTCCAATAGCTTGACAAATTATTACATCAAAGGTAACATTTGTAAACTTATTGAAAATATTTTTTGGAATTTTGGACAAAATATGTTACATAAGTTTTACAATAGATACCTAAGGTAACCTAATGAAATAAATGTTATAAAACTAAGTGTTAAATAGTGTTTTTTTGGTAGTGTAGACAATTCCTGAATGCTCGATAGTACTAAGTGCTCTTG
The DNA here is from genome assembly GCF_046119375.1 of Phyllobates terribilis. Lineage (NCBI taxonomy): Eukaryota > Metazoa > Chordata > Amphibia > Anura > Dendrobatidae > Phyllobates > Phyllobates terribilis. Next base: position 3,454 of record NW_027369286.1, read on the forward strand.
TGAACGATATTGATCAAAACTGCAACGACAACCCCTTTTTCTTTCTGCTCAAAAAATAGTTAATCACAATAACATTGAATAAAACTAATAAGTTCTTACATATGAACATAGAAAAATAAGATAAATAAATATTACTCTATTTGTGAAATATCAGTGGGCTCAACCGTAGAAATAGTAAAAATATTAAGTTCTTTTATATGATCGATCGAAATATATATCTTCTTTAGCAATGTTAGAAACATAAATTATGGAGCGTATCTGAATATCAGAAATTCTCTCATATAGAACAAAATGACATTAAGAATATGAAATCATATATAGTTATATATGTCCAAATTAGATCATCGAATTAGATAAGATCATTTATAATACCTATTATCTATAAAAAAAATTGATCAAAGTAAGTTTTAGACTCAATCCAACAGTGGTTAACACCCTAACCTGTGAATAACATTTGTTTTCATTTATTACCTCCTCACAAGTATTTATACTTGTGAGGAGGTAATAAATGAAAACAAATGATGTTGTAATCACATGAAACAAATAGCCTAGATGGTTTTGTGGTCAGAATTTGAATCCAGAGGTCGCGTGTTCGAATCCCACCGCCCCCATATATTTCCCTAGTTTTTTTGAATAGTAAAGAGGTAATAAATTAAAATAAATGATGTTGTAATCACATGAAACAAGTAGCCTAGATGGTTATGGGCTCGGAGGTTGAATCTAGAGGTTACGTGTTCGAATCCCAGCGCCCTCCATATATTTTTCTCCAACTTTCCTTAGTGTTTCTTTGAAACACTATTAAGGGCAAAATTGTAATTTCACCTATTCTTAACGGATTTTTAACGGAAAAAAGGACAGGGTGGGGATTTGGTGACGGAAGTAATATAAGGGGTGTGGCTTTATAAATAGTGATATAAGGGGTGTTTAAAGTGAAATTCACCCATATAAGGGGTGTTTTTTTAAAAATTTCTCAATACAGAATATAGAACCAGTTTTACCTCCCTTTTTTAGAGGCTTATGCTGCAAACTGGACTTACTCAAACATGATATGGAATTATTATAAGATTCTTAGGGGAAAATATAATGTTCTTAACAGTTGCTTGGTTTGCTTCTTACTCAAACTGAAGTCTTTACAGCTGTTGTATATTATAGTTAGGCAGTATCGACTTTATTCATATAAAAGACTGGTGAACTATACCCTGTTGAGAATATTATTTTATATGCTCCATAACTTATGGTTACCTTAAAAGGTATGGTAGAAAAATGGTGCGGAGGATCACGCTATTTTTAATAGAATTCATTGTTTTGATAACGTGATAATTTATATTTAATGTCTAACGTTTTTATTGATAGGCATGTCTACGATACGCGACTATACTGAAAAAATTAGTCGATGTTTCGGTACGATATGAATTACATTAATGCATATTTGTAGAGATTTACGAATCTATGTGAAATATGCAAAATCAAGTACATTAGAGGCTTTTAGAAAAATTAAAAGAGAACAAGAGAAGATCAAGAGCCTTCATCCGAAGAGTTATAGACCGAGTTAAGAATGTGAGTTGCAAACACTATATTGGGTTCAAATGGCTATTTATCTCAGCTTCAATGTCCAAATGAAGTGATTTCAAATGGAGGATTTAAATTATGAAGTCTAGTTTCTACCCTTAAAAGATGAGCATAATCAGAGTTCGGAATCAAAAGTTATTTTATTTTTACTACAATATCGCAGATGCTTAAAAGCCTCTGCCACGGCCACCGGTAAAACTTGGGCGGCCGTCGGTTTTGGATGTTAGTCCAACCAAGAATACCTTTGGAAGCGGGCCGGGAATTTATTTTATCGTTTTTAGATTTTATTTAGTAGATTTTTGTAGATGTTAGGTGAGATATGGAAGGAGCATAAAAATGATCTCTGTAGAAAACACATGTTTGATCAGCTATTGTTCGCTGTCACTAAGGTTCATTAAGCCTTAGTTGCGCTTAACAAGAATTCAATTGCGCTTTGAATACTTGGATTGCGCTTAACCTATGACGAACTATTAGTAATGAGTTTACTAAAGTCCTTAAGTCCGGAAAAGGTTAGACAGACAATAAAGCGCGCTTTAAGTTGTTAAAGCGCACCTATATTTGCACACACAAGAATTTCCAAACGGTAAGAACCCTAAGTCACTAGCTGACTCGGGATAAAACTCACCACTACACTTGTATTGATTAAGAAAGGATTACAATCTCTCGCTTCAACACTTGAAGCTCACTCGTAAGCTCTCTCTTTACAATACTTGGAGTTCAGCTCTGAAGAACAAGAAGGCACTTTCAACACTCTCTGATTACAAACGAAATATCTCTTAAGCTCTCTCTAGCTTCCTATATTCTCTCGGTTTGCAATACCTAGAGTTAATGCAATAGTACTCTATTTATACACAATCCTTAAGCTAAACCTATAACTCAATTCGTGTAACAAACAAAGACTAAGCACAATGCCACCTCATCAATCCGTGTGCCTTGATCACTTCACCAGAATTAATCAATGGCTTGGAGTGAATTGGTTTTGTTCTTCATGTGTTGATCCACGCCACATAAGCAATCCGTGTGCTTCAAGCTCTAACAAACTCCTGCCACGTTGGCGATCCTTGGAGTAGCGTCACAAAGAGTGTAAAGTTCTTCTCGCACCTTCCTGTGCACACAACTTGCACTCTCCCGCTTTACCAGCCTTCATAGTGTGTGGATTTGTTCTTTTGCGCTCTGGCGGACCCTAAGCTTCAGTGGAACCTCGTGGTCAACTCTCTTCAACTTCATTCAAGCGCGTCTCTACGCCCTCGAAGCTCGATCACTCTTACTTCTTGGTCTTGAATGGATTTATTAAACACCTTTTGCAAAACTTACTTTCTCCGCTTGGTGTTAAGCGCGACTGTGACCAGTCAAGCGCATCTCTAAGTGACTTAAGCGCATCCTTACAAATATGGCAATGACCTGGAAGGCTTAAAAAACACTAAGAGATTAAACATATTAGTTTAAGCTTTAACAAGACGATTAAAGCTCAACTAACAATTTCCCCCTTTTTGATGATGACAAACTATAAACAGGTAAGCTCATGAATACTTTCTTACGTGACTAAAATGAAGACAATAATATCAATTTAATCAAGTATTCAGATTCGGAACTGGATCAGAGTATCTTACCAAAGTACTTAACCATACCAGTTTTCAATTCCCCCTGAATTCAAGCACGATCTCATACTTCCCCCTTAATCAAAGAGGAATGTACCTGTGTTTTTCCCCCTTTTGACATCATCGAAAAATTCAAAGCAAAGTCATACGGTAAGAAAAATAGTAGATTGCGCTTGCTAGCTAAGACGTCAGACAAAGCTCAATAGAGAACATTAAGCAACTTAAGTAAAGAATAGTCACGTCAGTAAGGCTCTCAGAGATATAAAAGTCAAACGCATACTTCATTTATATTTTTCACAAACTGGCACAAAATAGGTAGGAACCCTAGCGAGCTAATTCACAAAAACTTAGAACAAAGTAGAGAGAAAAGAAAGTCAGCAAAAGCGCTTAAAAGCGCAACCATCACAACTACTAACGAACTACCACCCCTTTCAGCTTCAAACTTCTCCTTAACCAGCTTCAGCATAGACGACATGAGCTCAACCATCTCTCTAAGATGCTTCTCCACCCTCTCTTGATGCGCTTCCATCGAAGCCACAATAACTGATAGATCGGCAGAGCTAGAGGAGACTCGAGCACGAGGGCTCAGCTCAGAGCGTGAGCTAGAGTGTAGCTTCTCCTTAGTCTTGGGCAAGAGAATAGCAACAATGGCATCCGTGGTAAGGAAAGTAGAACAGGCATAATCAGGAAGGGAGTTTTCGTACAAACCGTCGGCCCGAAGCATCTTGCATATCAAGTGTGGGAAGGGCAGAGTACCGGATGTGGCAGCGCGACACAGCACCAGATGGCTCATCATGAGCTGAGCAGTGTTAACGACCTGATTGGAAATAACTGCGGCCATAATGCAACAATCAGCTATAGTCCCCTTGTCACGGTCGTAATCTCTCGGCGTGATGTTGGTGATGATGAAGTGGTGTAGCAGGCGCTTGGCGGGGCGAAGCATATCCACTATAAGCGCTCTCTTAGGCACATTTGGTCCAAACACCGTCTTCTTCAGCGTAGTAGCACCAGCTGGCCAATTTTTCTTGTAAAGCCGTCTGAACCCACTGGACTGCTCCGTTAGGCCAATGGCTTTGGCAAGATCCTTAACACGAAAACACTCCTTAGAGTTACCTCTCCATGTGAAGTTAACTGAGCCATATTCCGGATTAGGCGCTGGATACTCCAGAATAGCATAAAATTGGTAAACCATGGCGTTGTTGCAGCGCGCTGGTTCTGTTTCAAGCGTATCCCAGCCTTGAAAGCTCAACCAGGTGTCAAAGCGATTGACGTGGGAGGAATCTTGAAGGCCGGTCAGCAGGTCAGGAGTAACTATCTCCGGAAATAAGAAAGAGTGCTTCTGTACACCCTGAGGAATGGCAGGAAAATATGTTAAGCCCATTACCTTGGTGCGCTTGGATCTGGTGGAAGCGCCAACTTGTTTCTGCTCTGGAGGAGGGGACTCATGCTCGGACCCATCTGAGGACTCAACATCCTCCGAAGCAGGTGGTGGAGGAGCTATGGCCTTGCGCTTTTTACCCTTGCGGCGAAGCGCGTCACTTTGCCGATCAAGTTTCTGAGACTGTAAAGGAAGAGGAGACTGAACACCAGTTCGAGGAAGGAGTTGAAACTCACCATCTTCGTCAGAGTCGGATGGTATACTGGCCAAAAGCTCTTTGGGATACTGTAGAGATTCCGCTGGAGTCCGAACTTTAGAGCAGGGCGAGAGGGGGTGTCGATGCTGAGCACACCCTTACCTTTGGCTGGAGTCGTGTGCGACGTCTCGGCTTGAGCTCTTCCAAGCTCCTTCACTGGGTCGTAGCCAGCGAGTTCTAGGTCTGAAGCGAGCAAATCGAGATCCACCGGAGGATCATGAGAGAAGAGGTCCTTTAAGGGACTATCTGGGTTAGGAGCTATGGGAGTTGGGTCATCATGGCCTGTAAGGTCAACTGGATCAGAATGGGAGGCCGTTTTAATAGCTGGGGAAGGTAGATTTAGTGGAGGAGAGGCTGGTTTTGTGGTGGGAGATGTAACTTCGTGAGAGGCTGGGGTAGTGTGAGAAGCAGGCTGAGTGGAGGAAGAGGCCTTAGGTATAGCCTAGACAAGTGATTGGACCTTGGCCCGTGTTTCAGGGTCAAGCTCATTAAGGGCGCTGAGAACTTTGTCCATGGTAGTGATTGTAAGTATGAAACTGGAGAATGAGGGTAGGAGAAGAGAATAGAGGTAGAAGATAAGAAAATGGTAAGGTAAAATGGGTTGGATAATACCTCGTATATATAGCCCATCAATATTCTCTGAGCCGCTTCAAACACCAATTAAAAGCAATCTTCAAAAGTAGCCGTTACCAGCTCCCAATGGTCCAATAGAAGCACAAAACCCGCGCTAGGCCTGTGCATAGCCCTCAACGGCTATAATTATGACCGTTGCACTGCAAAAGAGCCATTACATCACACAAGCGGCAGGCTGATTTGACCAAAAAAGCATTTCTTCAAAGTTAAGCAAACCCAACTCGGAAGGAATTCCACCCAGATGCGCTGCAAAGTGTGATACACTGTAACACCGAAATGCACCGAAGACTGAAGCGCATGCTGAATCACCCCTGAATACCCATACTGAAGAAGCACAACACTGATTGAGATGAGTAGATGTAAGAGTGTGATGTCCAGTTCAATTCTCAAACTACAATGTAAAGTAATATATGAATAGGAAGATGCACATTTCATATAGGGGACATTAGAGCATTCAATCACTCAAGTTGATGTGGAAGTATGTGCATATACATGTAGCATGGTAATTGGGCTTTATGTCACCAAATGAATACTTCTCTAATGTAGAGCTCAATAAAGGACGAGAGAAGCGTTACATCTAGTCAAGCTAAGGACACCTATGCAATGGATCATTTCTTAGGCATGTAATATGGGTAGAAGACGATCACCATTGTCACGTTTTTGGCAAAGAAGAGCATGCATGGACTAGGATTATATCAAATCGAGCCAAACAAGTCAGACAAGTTCAATACTAATTCATTTCAATGATCAACTAAAAGTATGAAAGACTCAAAGCTATCAAGCGCAAGCGACCATAGTTCGTACCTTGATACTAAGCTCGCTAGTTTTAGTCAAATAGAGGAATACTTACAGTTCCATTGCCTCGAAGCTAATGAAGTCGAATAAGGCCAAGCTGAACCCTGAGGTTTAGGAATACCTGACGATTAAGCGCCTTAGTGAAGATATCTGCCAATTGCCCTTCTGAAGATACGTGAATAAGCTCAATATGCTTGCGCTCCACATGATCACGTAGAAAGTGATGTCTTACGTCAATGTGCTTCGTTCTTGTATGATGGACAGGGTTCTTCGAAACACATATAGCGCTGGTATTATCACAAAATATAGATATAGTGTCAAGAGTTATACCATAGTCAACGAGCTGTTGCTTTATCCACAACACTTGAGCGCAACATTGCGCTGCAGCTATGTACTCTGCCTCTGTCGTTGAAAGCGTTGTACAATTTTGTTTCTTGGATCCCCAGGAGACTAAGCAAGGGCCAAAGAACTGTGCCATACCACTAGTGCTCTTTCTATCAGCCAAGTAATCTGCATCGGTATAGCCAACAAGAGAAAGACCGCCCCCTTTGGAATACCAAAGGCAAAGATCGTCAGACCCTTTCAAATACCTGAAGATGCGCTTTACATGAGAAAGGTGAGAAGCGCAAGGGTCTGACTGTGATCGAGCGCATACACTAACGGCAAAAACAATATCTGGACGTGAAGTAGTTAAATACATTAGAGAACCTATCATACCTCGATACATGGTTTCATCTACCTTCTCAGCCATTAGATCTTTTTCCAGTTTTGTAGTGGTTGAGAGGGGAGTAGGGCAAGGTTTGGAGTTCTCCATTTGATACTTCTTAAGCAGCTCTTTGATGTATTTCTGCTGATGAATCTCAATGTCTTCATCCATTTGGTTTACTTGAAGCCCTAGAAAATACTTGAGCTCACCAATCATGCTCATACTGAACTTGAGGCTCATGGTGTTCTTAAAATCTTCTACAAGCTGCAAGTTAGTAGAACCAAATATAATATCATCAACGTAAATTTGAACAATGAGAATATCACCTTTCACTTCCCTTATGAAGAAGGTTTTTCCACCAATCCTCTCTTGTAGTCATTTGCCAACAAGTACTTAGATAGACAATCATACCAAGCGCGATGGGCTTGCTTCAGTCTATATAGCGCTTTGTCAAGAAAGTACACGTGGTCTGGATAAGCTGGATCTTCAAATCTTGGTGGTTGCTTGACATAGACCTCCTTATTAAGCTTACCATTGAGGAAGGTTGTCTTCACATCCATTTGAAATAGCTTGAATCCTTTGTGCACTGCGTAAGCTATCAACAGTCGAATTGCCTCTAGACGAGCTACTGGTGCGTACGTTTCATCGTAGTCAATGCCCTCTTGTTGATTGTAACCTTGTGCAACAAGACGCGCTTTGTTTCGTACCACCACTCCACTATCATCCAGCTTGTTTTTGTATACCCAGCGCGTGCCAATAATGCTTCTATCACCTGGCCGGAGTACTAGACGCCAAACTTGGTTGCGCTTGAACTCCTCTAACTCTTCTTGCATGGCTATTATCCAATCTGGATCTTGAAGCGCAACTTGTATGGACTTGGGTTCCTGTAAAGAAACAAAAGCACTACAAGCAAGCATGTTACGAACGTTAGAGAGAGTCTGGGTACCTTTTTCATACTGAGATATGATCGCAGAAACTGGATGAGAGTTCATCTGTTGATAATCGCGCACGGTGACCTCTGTATTGTCTGGTAGCTTCATCGTTGTGGTTTTGGACAAGCTTTCACTACCACCAGAAAGGCCACTGGGTCCCGCTTGAGGACTTCCAGGTTGCGCTTCACCATTGCTAGGTCCCGCTTGAGAGCTAGAAGGGGGAGAAGAAGTAACAGAGGGAGTTACCTGACCTGGAGAAAAGAGGTGAAGGAGGAGCTAGAACTTCAATGGATGGTCCACTTTCATGATCTTCATTTTGAGTGTTGTCCTCTGGAGTTGCTTCGTCACTGGGAATGCAGACTTCTGTGACCAAGGGCTAAGAAGCGCATCTTCCACCATCATCATCGTCGCTTTCCATACCTGAAGAAGGGATAGAAGGTTGCGCTTGAGGACTGGGAAGAGAAGCTGGAAGTAGATCATGACTGGAGAATGGATCATCGTTGATTTCTTGAACACTTTCAAGCTCTCCTTCATTGAATTTCACATGGATGCTATCTTGTTACCTCTGAGTTTTCAGGTTGAGTACTCTATATCCTTGACTAGTAGGTGCATATCCAAGGAAGATAGCCTCGTCATTCCTAGCATCAAATTTACCCAAAAGATCTCTCCCATTTTTATGGACGTAGCACTTGCAACCAAACACCCTTAGGTGAGAGATATTCGGTGTACGCTCTTTAAGCAGTTCATAGGGAGTTTTCTCAAGAATAGGCCTTAAGAAGGCACGGTTAGTTATATAAGATGCAGTTCTCACAGCTTGAGCCCAATAGTATGAAGCGACACCACTAGAGAGTAACATTGTACGTGCCATCTCTTGGAGTGTCCTATTCTTGCGCTCAACCACACCATTTTGATCAGGGGTTCTAGGTGTAGAGAAATTATGATCTATACCCCTATCCTCACAAAATGATAGGAACTCACCATTCTTGAATTCAGTTCCATTGTCAGAACGAATTGAACAAATGGGGAGCCCTAGCTTCTTTTCCAGTAAAAGCGCAAGAGCTTGAAACTTTGCAAAGGTTTCGCTCTTGTGTTTCAAGAAAAGAGTCCAGGTATAGCGAGAATAATCATTAACTATTACAAAAATATAGCGATTACCTCCTTTACTCTGCGTTCGTAGTGGTCCACATAAGTCCATGTGGAGAAGCTCAAGGGGAGCTTTAGTCTGCACTACCTTGGTAGAAGGAAAGGAGCTACGAGTCGCTTTAGCTGTTGAGCAGTCTGAGCATGAAGTCATGGATTCCACCTTGATGCGAGGAAGACCACGAACAAGATCTTTAGACTGAAGCTTGTTGAGTAGATGTAGACTTGCGTGTCCCATTCTCTTGTGCCAAAGATTTGTCGTCTCAGTGAGTGTAGCTAGACATAGGTTGCGCTTAGGAGAGAAGGAGTGGTCGAAGAGGTAAGTGTTGTCTATGCGCTTTCCCTTTAGAAGCACCTCTTGTTCAGGACTGACCACTGCACACTCAGTTGTACTAAACCATACCTTATTACCTCCTTGGTCGCATAGTTGTGCTACACTCAATAGATTGAACCGAAGGTTCTCTACTAAGTTTACATCTCCTATCTGAATGGCTTTGTTGAGATGCGCTTGTCCTTTAGCAATGATCTTCCCTTGCTTTTTGTCACCGAAGGAGATGCTGCCTCCTTCCTTAGCTTGGAATGAAAGTAGTAACTGTGGATCACCCGTCATGTGGCACGAGCAACCGCTGTCGATATACCACCTACATTTCATCCCAACCTGCAAAAGTAGAGATCAAGCTTTGATCTCCCATCGAAGCTTGCGCTTCGTGGGAATATTAGACATAGCTATTTCTGAGCTAGTCTTTTGGACTGGCTCATAATAGCTAGGATCGTTCAGATCTAACACAATATGAGGTCGCGCTGGACGAAGCGCACCTTTGTGTCCAGAAGCGCATCCGTGCTCAACAGAGGGTTGTTGAATACGTGTACGCTTTCCCTTATTTTTAGCCATTGACTTATAGGGCTTACTCTTAAGGACCTTCAAGTCCTTGCACTCACGCCTGTCATGTCCATTTTGACCACAAAAGGTACCGTAATGGTTACCTCTTACATAACCATACTTGCCCTTTCCCGGTCTAAATGGTTCTTTCTTTTGTAAGACGGGAGGCTGAGTTGGGGTATGCGCTTGTTTCTTATACAAATGATGCGCTTTTTCCCCACGAAACCACTCTTTGGTTTCCAGAAGGTTGGTCCTCAAATACCTTTATTCTGCTCTTCAAATGAGAGTTTTCACTCTTGTAGGCAGTTAGGTCTTGTTCAAGTGATTTGATCTTAAAAGATAACTCACTTGCTTGAGGAGGAATGGAGGAAGAGGAAGATTCCTGGGGGTCATAACCCAATCCAGGTCTAGCTTTAACAAAGCCTGTTTGAGGGACAAACTTTGTTTCCACTAATTTAGTAAGAACATCAAGCTTTGATATGATCTGATCGAGCTTAACATCTTTAATTGTGATAGAGTTACTTTCCAACCCTTTACCATGACAAAGTTCACAAGATTTAGAGAGGAGTGTGGTTTTGTCATGTAAATGTTTGGAAAGCTCAACCAGTTCTTCCTTAGCATTATCAAGTTCAACCAGCCGTGCTCTAGCATCAGTTGCTAGAGACTTATGTTGAACCATAAGCTCTTTTAAAAGAAGGATAAGATTGCGCTTGGGAAGAATGTCAAGGTTCAGATCATTTACCTCAATCTCAGAGCCAAAGTCTGAGTCAGATGCGGCGTCAGCCATTAAGCACAAGTCAAGTTGCGCTCCATCTTCCGAATCGTCATCAGATTCTCCCCAAAGCGTGACGAACGCTTGTTTGGGGGGCTATTTTGAGCTTGAGCCTGGATTCACTTTTGGATGAGGACACGCTTTAGCAAGGTGTCCTTTCTCGTTGCAGTTGAAACAAGTGAAATCCCTGACGTCGGGCTGCTTATAGGTAGAGTCGCGCTTGAGACCGCCTTGTTTATTGAAAAACTTTTTCACGAGCTTGGTCATCATAGCAACGTCCCTATCATCGTCGTCTTCTCTTTCATCATCATTTTCAAGCTTTTGGAGAACACGAGATAACTTAAGCGCCATTCCTTTGTTCTCTCGTTCTGAGTGCTTTTCCTCGTTGTTCTTGATTTCCTGCACTTTGAATTTCCCTGCAAGAACAGAGATAGGCAATTCTCGAGTTTCCTTGGACTGAAGAAGAATTTGCTTGAGGGTTGTATACTTTGAGTTCACTCCATGAATGAATGCCATAGAATACTCCCAAGCTTTCTTCTCCATTCCAGCAGAAAGCATCTTGTCATAGAGGATTTGACACCGAGAATGATAATCAGAAACGAGCTCATTTTCCCCCATTCTAATGGAGCAAAATTCGTAGTTAAGCTCAAAGATACGATTGTCTTTCATGTCATCACTACCTGAGTGCATGTTTATGATGGCTTTCCACATGGCTTGGGCAGTGGGGAGGGACATTACCTTGTCTATGTCTTTCCTTGAAAGTGCATTAAGAATGAGCTGTCGCGCTTTAGCATTCTTCTCCATCAGTTGGTACTCTTTTGCTTCCCATTTTGAGTCATCAGTTTCGGAGATCTTCTCATCGCCCTTTTCAATAATCTTCCAGCACTGGTAGTCCGTCTGCTGGATGTAATTCTTCGTCATTGTGAGCCACCATTCGAGTTCGCCTTCAACAAGGACATGGGGCTTGGCGAGAGAAATGCCGAGGTTGAAACTAGCCATTATTCGAGACTTGAGAACCCTTTTGAACCTGTAAAAGGATTAGTGCAAATAGAAAACCTGTAGCTCTGATACCACTTGTAGAAAAAACGTGTTTGATCAGCTATTGTTTGCTGTCACTAAGGTTCATTAAGCCCTAGTTGCGCTTAACAAGAATTCAATTGCGCTTTGAATACTTGGATTGCGCTTAACCTATGACGAACTATTAGTAATGAGTTTACTAAAGTCCTTAAGTGCGGAAAAGGTTAGACAGACAATAAAGCGCGCTTTAAGTTGTTAAAGCGCACCTATATTTGCACACACAAGAATTTCCAAACGGTGAGAACCCTAAGTCACTAGCTGACTCGGGATAAAACTCACCAATACACTTGTATTGATTAAGAAAGGATTACAATCTCTCGCTTCAACACTTGAAGCTCACTCGTAAGCTCTCTCTTTACAATACTTGGAGTTCAGCTCTGAAGATTAAGAAGGCACTCTCAACACTCTCTGATTACAAAGGAAATATCTCTTAAGCTCTCTAGCTTCCTATATTCTCTCGGTTTGCAATACCTAGAGTTAATGCAATAGTACTCTATTTATACACAATCCTTAAGCTAAACCTATAACTCAGCTCGTGTAACAAACAAAGACTAAGCACAATGCCACCTCACCAATCCGTGTGCCTTGATCACTTCACCAGAATTAATCAACGGCTTGGAGTGAATTGGTTTTGTTCTTCATGTGTTGATCCACGCCACATAAGCAATCCGTGTGCTTCAAGCTCTAACAAACTCCTTCCACGCTGGCAATCCCTGGAGTAGCGTCCCAAAGAGTGTAAAGTTCTTCTCGCACCTTCCTGTGCACACAACTTGCACTCTCCCGTTTTACCAGCCTTCATAGCGTGTGGATTTGTTCTTCTGCACTCTGGCGCACCCTAAGCTTCAGTGGATCCTCGTGGTCAACTCTCTTCAACTTCATTCAAGCGCGTCTCTACGCCCTCGAAGCTCGATCACTCTTACTTCTTGGTCTTGAATGGATTTATTAAACACCGTTTGCGAAACTTACTTTCTCCGCTTGGTGTTAAGCGCGACTGTGACCAGTCAAGTGCATCTCTAAGTGACTTAAGCGCATCCTTACAAATATGGCAATGACCTGGAAGGCTTAAAAAAACACTAAGAGATTAAACATATTTTATTTTTACTACAACGTCGCAAATGCTTAAAAGCCTCTGCCACGGCCACCGGTGAAACTTGGGCGGCCGCCGGTTTTGGATGTTAGTCCAACCAAGAATACCTTTGAAAGCGGGCCGGGAATTTATTTTATCGTTTTTAGATTTTCTTTAGTAGATTTTTGTAGATGTTAGGTGAGATATGGAAGGAGCATAAAAATGATCTCTCATCTCCCTTTTTTCATTCTACATTATTCTGCGCTTTCATCCAGACCTAGTTTACGTAATGGAGTTTTTGAGAAAAATTACCATGAACTAATCACTCTTACTCTTAGCTGGATCTTGAAGTTCATTTGTTGAATCTAGTTGTGAGTTTCTTTCTTCCGTTTCTCTTGTTCTTGTGTTATCTCTTCTCTCGAATTGAATGATTAGGGTTTGATTGCACTTCTTCGAATTTAACCAATTAGGGTTTATGTAAATTGATTTTTTTTCTAGGATAGATTGTATCATTTGTTATAGTATATTCCTTCGATGCAAGCATGCTAGGTTGGTGTTGTTTATGCTAATTTAGTGTGTAGAGAATTGATATTTTATGGCTAGTCGCTTATCCCCATATCTTGGTGCTTTCGCTTATTGCTTCCTATGATTTGAATCATTAGTGTTCGTTGTTCTTAATCATTGGGAATTAACTATAATGCTCGGTTTGACGTCTTCGTTACCTTGAGATAGAAAAAGGAACACATTTCATATTTAAGGGTGAATTTAGTGTCTATGACCAACTTGACAACTATGAATGGATAGTATCTATCTAAGTGTTTTTCTCCACAAATTTAATCTTGTCGTTGTGTGAATTGCATTTGGTAGTTATTTAAGAAATCGGAACCATAAAACCCCCCCAGTTTTGTTCTATAGGTTAATTTAGAATTTATCATAAGATTTGTGCCTCCTTGGGAATTCTACTCGTTCTTCTTTTAAACTACCTTTAAGGTTGTTGTGGATAATCGGTTTTATAGAAGTAGAGAAATCAACTACAGTTGCATAGCCGTGTTTGTTTGACATTAAATTACGATCGGGCAAACATGCGTTTATCATTCATCCTTGTGTATGATAAGTTCATATGCTTGCATGATGTTGGAGCTATAATGTGTTGTAGGCACATATTCATCGCTTCAAATCTTCGCGTTCGCAACCATTAGTCGTCCAACAAAAAACATGTCAATCAACGTCTTAAGTTCACTCAAGTAATAAAGTCAACCAAGTAGCTCATGCAAGAAGCTGATACAAGAAACATGCAAATGAAACCAAGTACCTATCGAAGTAATTGATACAATTAGCATACCTGTGCAATCAAGCAACTAATCCAAGTAGCATACTTGCGTAACCAGGTAGCTGGCATGCAGCTAGATGAAACATAGCAAGGAGGGTTCATTTAGCCTGGAAGACTTCCCATCTCTATAAATAGACTTGAAAGGCTCTCATTTGAAGCAACTTTAATCCGAGGCCAACAAGACCATTGCCAATGATCGAGAGTCAGTGATCAAGTTTTGGATCCAGAAGGCTACTCAATTCTCGATCAATATTTAATTCCGTCTAAATGGGATTAGACTTACTACAATCCATTCATCAATCTCAATATATCTCAAATGCGCTTGTAAATTACTCAAAATAGCCTCCGTAAAGATAGAAGAGACGAGCTTTCGGCATAAATAGGTTATTGGGTGTTTATTACTAATTGTTTTTTTTTCCGGAATCCTTGTATTCAATCTACAACGAGTTCATTGACAACTTAAGCATGGATTTGGATCAATATGGACCTGTCATGACCAAAATGCTTGGAAACCTCATAAAATAGGATATAAACGAGTCAATTAAGCTTATATTGAACCTACACTGAGTTCATTTGCACATTACACAAGAATTTTCATCAATATGGACCTGTTATGACCAAAATGGTTCGAAATCTCATAAACTATGATACAAACTGGTCAAGTAAGGTTGTATTTAACCCACAACTAGTGCATTTTCACTTACGACATAAATTTGGATCAATATGGACCCGTTCAGGTCAAAATGGTACAATACCTCTCTTGATTAGCCCGCAATTGCTCGGTTTCCCTATGGTGAAATTCGAGCCCAGATCTTCATTAACAAAACATTTTTTCTCGAATTCTTCCCAGATACTTTTAGATTCCAACTTTTCTTCATCAAAATTCACATTCAAGGCACTTACATTGTGAATCTCATGATTCTTCTCCGTTTGTGATGGCAGTTGACCAGAAAACTATTGCCGAATTGTTCCCACAACATGAGTTAGTTGAGTTCAATTGTGTTGAGTGATATGCAAATTGTTTCTCCATCAATTTCACATTTACACCAACCAACTCTTTGATTTTATCGTTAATGACGGTGTTGCGCTGCATCAGTGCTCACAACATCTCATCATAGGAAGGCTGGAGATTTTGTGCCGGTAATGGAGGTCGCATTTGGGGTCTTAGTTGATTCTCGGTATTACTC
Organism: Phyllobates terribilis; assembly: GCF_046119375.1. NCBI lineage: Eukaryota > Metazoa > Chordata > Amphibia > Anura > Dendrobatidae > Phyllobates > Phyllobates terribilis. The sequence goes on from NW_027369286.1 coordinate 18,773, forward strand.
CATGAAAATATGGGATGATACCTCCAGGGTTGATTGTGCTAGCCATTAAACCTCGGTCTCAACTTACCATATTGGTATTCCACATCGTTTACCTCTTCTTGCATTTCCGGACACACATTAGTAGGATGTAGCTCATCTCCATTAACACTCAAAAGGCTTAGACTACTAACATATACCTTTCAATTTCATCCTTCTAATCTCTTCCTTCAACAAGGCCATCTTATCAGGATCAGCTTGTGACACACTCGCCACACTCTTTCTAATTGGACCTCTCCTATTATACTGTCTAGAATCATCTGCAAGAGTGGCAAAAATAGCCATTTTTCTCATCGTGTGTCTCAAAGACAATCATGAGGTAAATGATCAAATCATGTGCGTGTAAATCATGGTAGAGGCAGTTCTTGACTAACTTCTTGAACCGCTCAAAATAGTCATACTTCGACTCATCAACACACTCCTCAATATAGTCGATCTTCTTCTTCGGCTTATTGGACTTTGTAGGTGGGAAATATTTGGCTAAGAAAATCCTCTTCAGTGTCCCCTAGTTGTTGATACTTCCACGGAGCTAGAGTATGGTACTAGTCATTTGCTCAATCTTTGCGGGAAAAAGAAAATAATCTCATTTTCTTCTCCTCTTCATTTATGTTGGTCGGCCTCAGACTTGATGTCTAATAGGATTTTCCAGTGCAGTACCAGAAAACTAAGGTAGTAAGTGAACTACCTTAGTCTTAAGTACAAATCTTTGACCTTCAAAAATTCTTTGGAAATGTTACTTCCCCGTTCTGTTGCTCCAAATTAGGAACGGTTAAAGTCTCTAAAGTGATTCTTGTTTCTTGTATTCCCTTGGAACTTCATCAGTTTGAGGCTCATGACAGGCATAAAACGGTCGATGTTCCTATCAAAGATAATCCAACTAAACAATCCACTAGTAAAGTGGTAAGTCGGAGTCGAATCCCAAGAGAGCCACAACGATAGTCTATTTCTTTCGTGTTACCTAGTAATAACTAGGGGGTTTTGAATGTTGTAATCTAAAGTAACAATAATAAAACGGTAAATGTTTGATTTGTAAACTATTATGATGGAAAGCTCACTTTTAGCATCAACGCATTATTCTTATGGAAAGTTGATCATCGAATTCTCTTAATCCTATATTCTTAATTATCTAATCCGGTTGTCCTACTCTTTGTTCGTAATTAGCAACTAGTCCAAATAGTCCTAGAAACCCTTGTTGTAAGCAATAACCAAAGAAATCCTAAGGTTCAAAAGAGAAACAACATAAAGATCAAAGATAAGTAGGCCTATGCAATACCATTGGCAAATCACCGATACTCGACATAGGTTTATAATCTCTACAAAATAAGCACACGTAAATAGTTTATGCAAATTCTGATTGCTACCTAAAAGAAAAGACTTTCAAATCGAATTATAAAGCCTAGCAATATGAATGAATAGTAATCAACCTAGTTGTACACCTAGATCAAATCAAGATCAATCAATAGACAATAAAGCACAAGAGATCATAAAACAATCCTGAATTAAACTTAGAACAAAAACATAAGAATTCTCACAAACATTTCCTAGAATAATGGCTTCAACCTAAGAGTGAACTAGTAGGATCTTAGCCAGACATAGCCAATTGAAAGCAATACATAATTATGGATGAAACTAACCAGGGGTGAAGGTGAAAGTGGCACAAAGGTGGAAGCTTTCTTCTTGGCTGCTGAATTTCTAAGGATGAAGTTGTGAAATTGAGCAAAGGTCTAATCTAACCTAATACCTAAGGGTTTATATAGTTCCTAGTGAAAGGGAAATAAAATAAATCAAAAGAAATAATAAAATAGGGAAAAACAAATCAGAATCCTGCACTAAAATCTTCGTTTTGGGCTGGTCCGTGTCCGTGGTCGCGATCGAGACATGTGGGTCGTGATCGCGATCTGGCTCCAGTTCTCAGGGTCGGTGGAAGTCGCGATCGCGACAGGATGGTCTCGGTCGAGACATGTCTACTGAGGCTAAGTCTCTCGCAACATATAGTCTCGGTCGAGACATCTTCTCTGAGGCTGGGATCTCGGTTGCGACACCTCCTCTTGGTCGTGATGTCATCTCTCGAACTGGTCTTCGGTCTTCTATAAGCTTCGAGGCAGCTCGGCTTCGCCTCTCGGCTTCTCCATGGGTGTAGGCGTGGTATCCTTCTCTCTAGCTCCATCCCAAATGCACTAAAAGTGAGTACAAACGGGATCTCCGAAATAAACCACAAATACTCCTTATGAGCATCCGCCAAATTCATAAATGAACACCATACCGGATTCCGGGAATACCACTCAATAAGCACCTAAATACCACTAATCCTAAGCTAATAGTCGCTATTTAACACCATATAATAAGCTCCTATCAAACCTCCCCACACTTAAACCTTGCTCGACCTCGGGTAAGCAAAATAAAACTCACTCCTCCTAAAATGCACAAAGGTCTGCAGTAAGTGTAGAGAAAGTTTGCTAGCGACTATACTTCAAACTCCAAGTGTATCGAGCACTAACCTAACTCCGATCTATTTCCTTATGTCTACTATATGTCCTACCCAAAACCCTCCTTATTTCTCCACTTCATATGTCACCACTCCAATACAATAGTAAAAATCGGACCAAGTGGTGTGCGTTTAAACACATGTGGAATTCCTAATCTCCTCTAAGGGTAAGGGTACATAAATATAACATAATAAAGATAGAATCGAGTCTCTCACTCGCTTATACACTTCTTATTCCTCCTCTTCAAGTAATGTCCTAAACCACTAGATAATGTAATAAATCCACAAAGCACAACCACCAATCCTAATTCAAAAATCTGCATAGTACAACCACAACAATATGCATCAAACTCCAAGAAATGGAACTCTAATCCTAGAATCTAACACAACCGCCAATAATATGTAGCAAAACTAATGAACTAGTGGAATGGTAAGCATGCAAGATGTGGATAACAATAAGCTCATAAACAAAGAGATAAAAGGCCAAACTAACTCCTTATCCCTCCTTAGTGAATCCTAGAACCCGAGACATCCTTCAACTCCCTTCTTATGTCTCCGGCGCCAATAGATATGCAATCAATAAAATCAATCACAAAACAAAGTAAATCTGGCGCCATTTCGAGCTTTCACCAAAATTCTAAGTGGTAGAACAATTTCTTTTCTTTTCTATTTTTATTTTCAGGCACCAACCTTTTCCTTTTTATTCAATTCTTACTTGATTGGTTTTTATTCTTTTTATTTTTTTTCTGATTCTTTTTTTTTTTTTTTTTGTTAGAGCCCCCCTTTTCGATCCATTCCTTTTTTACTCTCCTTGGGTTTTTTCTGATTTTTTTCTTTAAAATAGAACGATGCAGACTCGATCAATATAAATCCGGTACAGACTCGATCAAAAAACAACTAGAACAGTTCAGCAAAGACTCTAAAATATAAGGAATGTCAACTGAATAGCAAGAGAAAACCAAAAACAGCAACATAAACCTCCTCGGTACGTCAACTCCTCTCCCCACACTTGAATAGTGCATTGTCCTCAATACAGCAAAAGGGGACATCATAAAAAGGGAAGAAGGAGAAGGTACCACAATCACTCCTCTGCATCATCATCATCATCATCACCGTAGTCGTCGGTGGCCTCATCGTCGTCGTCGTCATCATCCTCGTAGTCATCCTCATCATCAGCTGGCGCCGGATTGGGGTAGGCGGCTCTGAAATGCTGCCTCTGGAGCACCCACCGCTGGTGCTGGTACTCCTGGTCTTGCCGGATCTCCTCCCGTAGGCTCGACATGTCAGCCTGGAACGCCTCCTGGTTCCGGTAGATCGCTTGCGCCGTCGTCCGCATCTCCCCCAGCTCCGCCGTCAACTGGCCCATCTGTTGAGCCATATGCGTCCGCCAGTACGTCTCATCTTAGTAGCTCTGGGATCCAGAACCGCTCGCGCCGGCGTCGGAGTACGAATGTGGCTACTTAGGCGCAGGGACGAATGGAGGGGTGGGTGTATATGTAGGAGATGGAGCTAGACCAGGGATAGGAAAATGCTGACCTGATGGGACGACGTCTGGTGGGATGTACATGTCAGACCATGAGCCGAAAATGACGGGCTCCTCTCGCGGGAATCTGATCTGGAAGCCTCGCCCGAATAAGTATGTGAGCCACACTCCGTCTCTCTGCAGCCATAAGTTTCGCTGACACCACTGCTCGTCATACAGGTAACTACCTCGGATGGGCTGATCGCGTTGGGGACAGCCAGCTTCAATGGCAAGGAGAGTGATCATCCCCCATATAGCGATGTCGCCGAACTGTGCCTTCCACGACTCTTGGCAGGCGCGCACGAACTAGGTCGGCCAATCGGGAACGTAGAACTCGCACTCATAGGAGAATGAGTACATCAGAAATAGTTGGTTGACCGAGATCTTATTGTTCTCAACCTTGTTCCCAAAGCACATCGCCGCCACCTTGTGGATGAGGCGCCATGGTGGGAAAGCAACCGACGTGTCAGTGGTGCGCTTGGCGTCGTAAGCCTCTCCTGAACCTCTCGTCCACCACTCCTTCACTGTGTCATGGTCCACGTCTCTATTCCATCTCGCCCTCTTGCTCACCCCTAGCGCATGGGCTATCTGGTCATGAGTCAACGTCCACTTTCTATTGTTCGACCTCCATTCAATGGATGCTACTTCGTCGGTGCGGTCGTCTTGACAAACAGTCAGCGGTCTTAGAAATTCCCGAGTGAAGTTCAGGACGGTGGGTGCACTTAGCGCCAGAAATCCGCCTAATCCCGCCTTGGTGAACATGCTCTTTGTCACCTCATTCAACTTCATGATGTGCAGCAAACTCATGTCCGGAAACCGGATCTGGACAACAACCTTGTAGTTTACAATTTGATCCAGTTCATCGACGGTTCTCCTCCGTCTCTTAGGAGCCATATCACACAAACACAGCACAATCTCAGCACAATAAAGTGGTCACAGCCACGAATGAACAAGTTCGACCACTCGAAGATACCTGAATTGACGAAACTGCGTTGATGTCGCGATCGAGACGGATATGTCGCGGTCGAGATGGCTCAACTGAGGCAAAGTCGCGGTCGAGATGTGAATGTCGCGATCGAGACGTCTCAACTGGGGAAAAATCTCGATCGTGACTAGGGTGTCGCGATCGCGATTTGGAGAACTCGGAAAGGTTGTTCTGGGCTGAAGTCGCGATCGAGACCAGGCAGTCGCGGTCAAGACGCGTGAATTTTCGACCGAGTTCCTCCTTTTCGATCTCACGTGGTGGCTCCGTTCGTCCTCCTCTTCGAACACCGCTTAAAATATGGAATGTAGGGCACGAATCCGGTCTTGTGGTGTTGATTTAGTGGAGGAAAAACTTGATTTGGAGGAGATTTGAGGAAATTGAGGGTTAGGGTTCTTGAGAGATTTTGATGAATTTGGGATGAAATTGGGAGAGATTAATGGAGAGAGTGATGGTGAGGGAGTGTAGATGGAGATTTGGAGTGGAATGGAGGGGAAAACTTGAGCTTTGGAGGAGTAACGAGAGATTTGGTGTTTGGGGAAAAAGAAGAAGAAGAAGATGGAGATGGGGGTATGGGTCTCGGTCGAGATATGTGGGCTAGGGCCGGCCGAGATGGGAAAAGAGGGTAGGGAAAGAGAGGGTGATGTGGAAAAGGCAGAAAAAAAATATTTTTTTTAACGGTGTCGCGATCGCGACACGTGTAGCCTGAAGCCGATTCGTCGTTTTTATCCTCCGATTGCTTCCTACATGACAGTCCCGTGATTTTTCCTGAAATAAAAACATTAAAACAAAATAAAATAATGGGATTAATGTTAGTAAAAATCTCTCGGGTTGCCTCCCGATCAGCGCCTTAGTTAACGTCACGGCACGACGTAGTATGACTCAATCATCGTTTTTCGATCCTTTCCGGATCGCATCATCTAACAGCATCTTCTTGAACCATGGATGGAAATGTTTGAACCTTAGACCATTCTCTTCCTTGACCACCCATTTTTGCTTGGGCTTCTCTCCTTACTCTCCCCACACTTAGACTTACCCTTGGGCTTTGTTTTCGCCTTTTTCGTACCCTGCACAACAACTTTAGCAGGTTTCCTTCCCTGTGTGGTTAGTGAGGTGGGGCTACTGCCCAAAACAACATGCGAGCCTAGTTTGGAAGGTTCGATAACATCAGTAATACAGAATACCGAGCCATCATCCAGGGATTTTGTCATAGTCTCATATATATTAAAATTGACAAAATCCCCGTCCAACTCGAGCGTAAGCGTCCCGGTATCTAGGTCTAGTTTTGTTTTAGCTGTCCTCATAAAGGGTCTACCTAGTAGGACAGGTACAACCCGCGTATCATGAACATCATCTAGTATATAAAAATCTGCAGGGAATAGAAGGTCCTCGACCATAACCAACACATCTTCGACCAATCCTTTCGGGTAAATCATAGACCCGTCAGCTAACTGAAGCACGATCCCTGTCCTACTCATAGATCCTAATTCTAATGATTTATACAACGAGTAAGGTAAAACATTAATAGATGCTCCTAGATCTAGCATGGCCTTATCGATTTTTGTTTTCCCTATAGTGCACGGGATACTCACCATCCCTGGGTCTGAGCGCTTGGCAGCTATCTTCCGTTGGATGGCCGCCAAAACTCTTTCGCTGACTTAGACTTTCTGCCTTCGTTGTAGCTTCTCACTTCTCTTCTTAGTGCAGAGTTCTTTCAAATGTTTAGCATAGCGAGGGACATTCTTGACGAGTTCGAGCAGAGGGATATTCACTTTACACTTACTGAGCGTTTTGAAAATCTCCTTGTAGTCGCGGACATCGGCATTTGGTAGCGGTCGAGATGTATGGTCGCGGTCGAGATTGGGTGAACTGGAGCTAAATCGCGGTCGATATGCTGTGTCGCAGTCGAGATTCTTGTCGATCAAATTTTCGGAAACTCGGGTACCATCATCTCGGTCGAGACATACATGTTGCGATCGCGACAACTCTATTGGGGCCAAGTCTCGGTCGCGACTTTCTTGTCTCGGTCGAGATATCAGCTCAGGAACCGTTTTCAGCATCTCTTCCTCTACCTTTTCATCAAGTGACTATCCACCTCGTATCATGATGACACTTACGTTCTCCCTCGGGGTTGCGACAGTCTGCGATGGTAGCTTTCCCGAATTCTGCTGTTGCAAGTTGTTTACCACCTCTACTATTTGTGCAGCCTATTTCTCTAGACTGTGTATGCTGGACTTGGTTGTTTGAACATGGGCGGTGAAGTGTTTGGTCAAGGACTCGAGCATTTACTTCATAGATGGTTCATTGGATTTCGGTTGATATGGAGCGCGGTACTAGTTGTTGTATGGATATTGTCTATTCTGCGCCCCAGGCAAGTCGCCCCATCTAAAACTAGGATGATCGTTACCTCTCGGATTGTAGTTGTTATTCTCTCGCTGATTGTAGTTGTTGTTGTTCTCAAACCGAGGTCTAGGAGGTCCGAAACCTCCTACAGCATGTACTTCAGCGATAGTTTGGTCCTGGAGTTGCGGGCACATGTTGGTAGGATGACTCTCGTCCGCACAAATTCTGCATAGTCTCGCAGGTTTCTGATTTCCGATGGCGATGTTCTTGATCATACTTTTTAGTTCAGCTATCTCACTCTTCCATCCGGGCTCTCTGGAATCCACAACGTTTAATCCTTTCCTCGTGAACGTCCTTCCAAAACTTCTCGTTCCCTCAGCAATCTCATTTAGTCGGGCTCTAGCTTTGGCAGGAGTCAAATTCAGCACACTCCCGTTACACGCAGCGTCTACTAGCCTCCTTTCATTATCAAGTAACCCATTGTAAAGGTGGGTCACCAAATCTTTCTCCTCAAACCCGTGGAATGGGCAGCTGGCACATAATCTTGAAAATCTTTCTACGTAGTCATACAGTGTCTCAGCGTCCTGCTGTTCCACCATTGCAATAGCTCTTTTCAACGCAACCGCCTTCTTAGACGGGAAATACTTAATAAGGAAAGCTTTGTGAAGTTTCTCCCAAGTGTCGATACTTCCGGTGGGTAGCAAATAGTACCATTGACGTGCGGTGTCTTTCAGCGTAAGACCGAAAGCTCTCATCTTAATTTTCTCATCGGTGATGTTACTCGGCTTACTGCAGCTGCAGATGTCGTGGAACTCACTAAGATGCATAATCGGGTCTTCCCCAACCAAGTCATGAAACTTTGGTAGCAAATTGATGAATCCGGTCTTTAGTTCGAACGTGACGCCGACATTCAGGGCAGGTAGCGTCACTCCTAAGTGTTGTTGCGTCAGATATGGTTCTGTAAGCTCTCGCAATGTTCTAGCAGCCATCGATTCGATCACTAGATTTTGTAGAGATTCTCACACATTGCGTAGATGCGTCCGCTCTATCTCTGGAATAAAATCAAGCAATTCTGAATTAGTGGCACGAGTGTGGACCATAAGATAGGTCCACACCAAGGTAACACAAAAAGAAACAAGCTATAACAGTTGGCTCCCCGACAATGGCGCCAAAATTTGATAGGCGTAAAACGGTCGATGTTCCTATCAAAGATAATCCAACTAAACAATCCACTAGTAAAGTGGTAAGTCGGAGTCGAATCCCAAGAGAGCCACAACGATAGTCTATTTCTTTCGTGTTATCTGGTAGTAACTAGGGGGGTTTTGAATGTTGTAATCTATAGTAACAATAATAAAACGGTAAATGTTGGATTTGTAAACTATTATGATGGAAGCGCATTATTCTTATGGAAAGTTGATCATCGAATTCTCTTAATCCTATATTCTTAATTATCTAATCTAGTTGTCCTACTCTTTGTTCGTAATTAGCAACTAGTCCAAATAGTCCTAGAAACCCTTGTTGTAAGCAATAACCAAAGAAATCCTAAGGTTCAAAAGTGCAACAGCATAAAGATCAAATATAAGTAGGCCTATGCAATACCGTTGGCAAATCACCGATACTCGACATAGGTTTATAATCTCTACAAAATAAGCACTCGCAAATAGTCTATGCAAATTCTGATTGCTACCTAAAAGAAAAGACTTTTCAAATCGAATTATCAAGCCTAGCAATATGAATGAATAGTAATCAACCTAGTTGTACATCTATATCAAATCAAAATCAATCAATAGACAATAAAGCACAAGAGATCATAAAACAATCCTGAATTAAACTTAGAACAATAACATAAGAATTCTCACAAACATTTCCTAGAATAATGGCTTCAACCTAAGAGTGAACTAGTAGGATCTTAGCCAGACATAGCCAATTGAAAGCAATACATAATTATGGATGAAACTAACCAGGGGTGAAGGTGAAAGTGGCACAAAGGTGGAAGCTTTCTTCTTGGCTGCTGAATTTCTAAGGATGAAGTTGTGAAATTGAGAAAAGGTCTTATCTAACCTAATATCTAAGGGTTTATATAGTTCCTAGTGAAAGGAAAATAAAATAAATCAAAAGAAATAATAAAATAGGGAAAAACAAATCAGAATCCCGAACTAAAATCTTTGTTTTGGGCCAGTCCGTGTCCGTGGTCGCGATCGAGACATGTAAGTCGCGATCGCGATCTGGATGGTCTCGGTCGAGACATGTCTATTGAGGATAAGTCTCGATCGCGACATATAGTCTCGGTCGAGACATCTTCTCTGAGGCTGGATCTCGGTTATGACACCTTCTCTCAGTCGTGATGTCTTCTCTTGAACTGGTCTTCGGTCTTCTATAAGCTTCGAGGCAGCTCGGCTTCGCCTCTCGGCTTCTCCATGGGTGTAGGTGTGGTATCCTTCTCTCTATCTCCATCCCAGATGCACTAAAAGTGAGTACAAACGGGATCTCCGACATAAAAGCACAAAATACTGCTTATGAGCATCCCGTAAATCCATAAATGAACGCCATACCGGATTCCCGGAATACCACTCAATAAGTACCTAAACACCACTAATCCTAAGCTAATAGTCACTAGTTAACACCATATAATAAGCTCCTATCACCTTACTATCAAATACTTCAACTAACTTGTCTACTTCCTCTTCCAGAACTCTTACTCGGGCTCCCCTTTTTGTTTGGTGTAACTCTCTCTATCATTGAAATTGAAGCAACATGAAATGAATTAGCAAAATAGGTGTGAAACATGGAATGATTCACACCAATATATGCACAATATAAATCACAATAACAATAATAATAAAATAAAAATAATTTCCTCCCTAGAAGCGACAACAATTTGATAACCGTGGTTTGACCGATTGCTAAATCATGCGCTTTGCAAAATGAGATGAAACTCTATGTATAAAACTATATGTTAGTTTGAGATTGCTCAACTCAATCACTCCTCTTTTTTTGATGATGATAAACACTACATTAATCAATCTTGTGTTTTCTAAGAATTACAAGAATAGCTTAAGAAGCTAAGAGAATCGTTTTAAGATAGAGAACAAGATAGAGACTAGCTTTGAGTCTTGCGAAGACAGAGAGTATCGCTAAGGCAGTCTCAACCAAAACTGAAGAAAAGAGATCAACCCAAAAGTGAAGTGAAGTGAAGTCCGTTGCGGGAGAAGGACTAGCGCAATGCATGGAGAGTCGCTGCAAGATAGTGAATCCTTTGCTTCAATACAACTGAAGTGAGGAAGTCCCAGGTGGATTCCATGCACCAGCATGTAGGTTATTCGGGCGCGGCTAATGAGAATGTCGGGAAGCTAAGTATGGATGAAGAATGTGTTCCTTACCATGGATAGCGAGGGACGAGGATCGCCAGGATGGACGAATAAAAGGATTGCGAGTGGTCTGGGATGGATTGCCAGCATGGACAAAGTTTGTTACTCAAGAAAAGTAGAAGCGTGTGGAATTTGTGGTCTCCTTGGCGGATCGACGCACGGATTGCCAGCGTGGACCTTTTTTGTAATGTGTATAGAATTCCTTTCTTGGAAAATAAATTTAGGAAGTTCTATATATATGTGTGATATGTGAATTGTTAACGCACGAGCTTGAGAACCTCATTGAGTGAAAAAGAGTCTAGTAAAGCTTAGGAGAAACGGCCCAAGAGAGAAACACAACAGGATTCGAAAACCTAGGAGTTAGTATAGTTGAGTGGTTAGGGAAGATCACAACATGACTAGAAAGCTGGAAGGTGAGTATGATTAAGTGTTAAGGGTGAAAATCTAGTGATCTCAGAGGGAGCAAGTGAGTCATCAACACCGTGAGAGTAGTAAGCTTGTATCTGGTCTAAAGAGCGGTTGTATTGTGTGGAGAGAGGAAGTAATTGTAATCTTCATTTGATATAATCAATATAGTGGTGAGTTTCATCCCGGGTTTGAGTTAAGCCAAGGGTTCTCACCTTACCAAATCTTTGTGCATATTGAGCAGAACTTTAAATCTAACAATCTAAAGTTCTTATTGTGGCAAAGTCCCTAATCTCTACATATAAACACACTTTTACTTTCTTGTTGTGTTTATAAAGGTACTTAGACTCACTTTGCGTGTTTTTCCATTTCCACATCTTAAAAACACTTAAACTAGTCTATCTAGCTACTCTTCTATAAAGAGCTAGTCAATCTAAGCTACTCTATTAAGTATTCAGCAGCGATTCATTTACATATATACTCGCTTTGTTGAATACGATCCTTGTACACTATCTTACTAGCTTTTATGCATTGGATTTACAATAAGTGTGACATTATCAATCATATCTAGTCACACTCGCTTTATCTAATTCAATCCTCACATTTACATAATCCACACTTGGTATCACAGTTCAGGTTGCTCATATGCATTGACTGACACTCGCTATATTTATATCTTTCTCTATTGTTGCGAATCATGAAGGAAAGGGAATATGCTACCATAATGAGACTGGTTAAGAAGTATTTCAAAGAACAAAGCAATCCCATCAAAATGAAACAACTGTCTAAACAATGAAAGAAAGTCAAAGGTGTTCAAAATCATGATTTGAGCTCTCTCTCTCTCACTTAAGTTCATTCTGCTTTATGGAAGCAGAAGGCGTAGGCACACAGATCAACACAGAAGATGAAGGTAATATATCAAAAGTGGGTGCTCTTGTCATATAACAGGAGACTCTTCTCTTCTACTCTCACTTCATGCTAAAAATGGAGGAAATGTATCCTTTGGAGATAAGAAACAAGGAAAAATCATTGGTTGTGGTAGTGTTCAGCTCGCTAGTACTATCAAAGTGCATAATATTAACCTTGTCGATAATCTCACATTTAATCTTCTTAGTGTAGCTCCGCTGTGTGACCAAGGGGGGAATGAGGTGACATTTAACGCAATAGCTTTTGTTGTGAAAAATGCTAACCAGGAAATCCTGTTAAATGGAAAGCGGGTTGGTAAGACTTATCTTTTTTATCATGAATTTTTGCCATCTAGACAGATGTGCCTTGCCACACTCCAGGAGCAGTCCAATCTATGGCATCAGTGATTGGGACACGCTAGCTTATACTTGTTACACAAGCTACAGTCTAATGATCTTGTGCGAGGTCTCCCCCAAATCCATCCAGAATCAATGACCTCCTGTGCAGAATGCTTCAAGTCTAAAGGAACCAGATGTTCTTTCGCTCGGAAAAAGGTAGTATCCACCAAAGCACCTCTTGAACTTATACACATGGATTTGTATGGACCTATGGAAACACAGGGTAAGGGAGGTAATCGATATATCTTTGTTCTTGTTGATGATTTTTCTTAGTTCACACGGACTCTCTTCATAAAGAATAAGAATGAAGCGTTTGGTGCATTTCATGAATTAGCTACTCTCTTGGGAAGGAATCTAGGACTCACTATTCGAACGATTCGCTCAGATAATGGGACTGAATTTACGAATAAGGAGTTTCTCAATTTTGTAGAAGTAAAGGAATTGAGCATAATTTCTCAGCTCCTTATATTCCAGAACAAAATGGTCTGGTTGAACATAAGAATAGAACTCTGGAAGAAATGGCTAGAATTATGCTATTATCCAGTGGTTTACCATCTATCTATTGGGCTCAAGCTGTGACTACAACTAGTTACATTATTAACTATGCTATGCTTAGACCTTTGCTATATAAGACTCCCTATGAACTACTTAAGGGACGAACACCTAGTATTTCACATCTAAGGGTGTTCAGATGCAAGTGTTTTGTTCATAATAATGGGAGGGACTATTTGGGGAAGTTTGATGCCAGAAATGATGAGGCTATATTCTTAGGCTATGCGCCATCGAGAAAAGCATACAGAGTTCTCAACAAACGAACCATGAAGATTGAAGATAACATCCATGTTAGGTTCGATGAGAGGCTTGTTGATACTAGCACAACCATGAGTGAAGATCCGTTTATCAAGGTTAGTCAATCTTTATCTCCTATCTCTTCTTCTCCTTCTATGGATTCAGATTCAGGTAGTGAAGATGAAGAATATGATAACACTGATCCTCCTCCAAGAAATGATGTCGTGCCAATAGTCACTGAAGAGGCAGTAAGTCTGGCAAGACCAGAATCTCCTTTTACAGATACATTTGATTAGACTCCCTTGCCAGCAACTCTAGAAGACTTTCAAGCGAGTCCAGGAGATGTTGCTGAAAGCTCGCATGCCGCTCAAAGAAAGATCACTATTCTCACACGTCCTGATTCTACCCAAATTGAAGTTAGAAACTATCAACAACTGAAGGATCATCTAGTAACTAATATCATATCCTCATTTGATTCAGGTACGCAGACTTGCTGTAGATCTGAATGCCATTATTCTAGTTGTGCTTTTGTTTTGTTTCAAGAACCCAAAAATATCAATCAAGCGCTTCTTGATCCGGATTGGGTGATTGCAATGCAAGAAGATCTAGAAGAATTCAAGCAAAACGAGGTGTGGTAACTCGTACCTAGACCAGATAACAGAGCTGTCATAGGTACTCGCTGGGTATACAGGAATAAGCTACATGATGTTGATGAGGTGGTACAAAATAAAGCTAGACTGGTGGCTCAAGGGTATAATCAACATGAAGGTATTGCCTATGATAAATTATATGCACCTATTGCTAGACTTGAAGCCATTCATTTGTTAATTGCTTATGCGGCCCATAAGGAATTTAAGCTATTCCAAATGGACGTGAAGACTGCCTTCCTCAATGGTAAGCTGAAAGAGGAAGTGTATGTCAAGCAACCACCCGGGTTTGAAGATCCAGATCATCTAAAACATGTTTATGTGCTTGATAAGGCACTCTATGGACTGAAACAAGCCCCCCATTCTTGGTATCAGTGTTTATCAGACTATCTTCTCCAAAATAGCTATAAGCAAGGTCTTGTTGATAAGACCTTGTTCATTAGAGAGGTTAAAGGTGACGTGTTGATTGTCCAAATTTATGTGGATGACATTATATTTGGATCTACTAACATGCAACTAGTCAAAGATTTCAAGAATATAATGTGTTCAAAGTTTAACATGAGCATGATAGGTGAGCTCACTTTCTTCCTAGGACTACAGGTTAATCAACTTAAAACTGGTATTCAAATTCACCAACAGAAGTATATCAAGGAAACTCTAAAGAAGTATGACATGGAAGATTGCAAGCCGCTGCCAACCCCTTTATCAACCAAAACTAAGCTAGATGTTGGTCTTGGTAAAGCCAAAGTAGATGCCACTCTCTATAGGGGAATGGTAGGGTCTCTTATGTACCTTACTACGTCTAGACCGGATATATTATTTGCAGTGGGTGTATGTGTGCGTGCTCAATCAGATCCAAGGGTGTCACGTCTTCAGAATATCAAGCAAGCCTTCCAGTACTTAAAAGAGAGTCCAGATTTGTGTCTTTGGTATCTCAACGGTGGTAAGCTTTCCCTCACAAGATATACCGATTCAGACTACGTAGGTTATTTGGTTGACAGAAAAAGCACCAGTGCTATGGCTTAGTATCTCAGCCCATATCTTGTGTCTTGGGGCTCGAAGAAGCAAAATTCCAAAGCCACATCAACCACGAAAGAAGAGTACATTGCGGCAGCAGCTTGTTGTTCTCAATTGATATGGCTGAAACATTAACTGGTTGATTATGGTGTTCACTTAGGTACTCTACAGATTCTCTGCGACAACACAACCGCTATAAATCTTTCTTAGAATCCGGTTTATCACTCTCGCTCTAAGCACATAGATGTTTGTCATCATTTTCTGCAAGACCACATTGAGCATAAGAGGGTGAAGCTTACTTATATACCAACAGAGACTCACATCGCTGATATATTTACTAAATTACTAAACCGAGTACCTTTCTTAAATCTAAGGCTTCAGTTAGGCTTAATTCCTATCAATTAGACCATTCGTCCATTCGTTGTAAGTTCCTTTCTACTGGCTATGTTTAAGTAGTTTACTTTATCTTTGGGAACTTAGGATGAGGCACACCTTCATGATCTTTTCTTGTTAATTTTCTATATCTAAACAAGAACTAACTAGCTTGATGAGTATATTGATGCTAAAATGTTACTATCTTCTGTATCATTGCATTCTCTTGTTTACCTCTCATTAAAGTGGTGATTGTTTTCTTGCCTATTACATGCGTAAGAAATGATCCACTTCTAAGTGTCCCTAAGTCTGACTTTAATGATTGCTTCCTGATTCCCTTGATAAAACTCCACAACAGTAAGTATACATTATTGTGACAAAAAGACAGTATCCCATATATGCACATGATTATCACATGTTATATTTGAGTGTGAGTGACCCTCCTCCCTATATGTGCATTATATCCTTCATAGTTGTGCTTTGATATTCATGTTAAGCTATTGTATCACATCTCAAGCGTGATCAAACTTCTTCCAGTATAAGTAACTAAGTGTCAATTACTCCAAGCAAGTGAAGAATGAACCACCTCGAAGCCCAACACAACTATCTAAATCAAGTGCTAATCAAGCAAGGTGAAATCTTAAGTATACACAGTACAGTGATATCTTGTTCAATCTCACTTCAAGTATATTAGCTCAAGATCCGTGCCAAGCCACTACTCCTTATCTTTTGGCATTGATACAAGCAAAGCCACTCCAAGCAGAAATCAAGTCTATTGGTAAAAGCTGGTGAACATACTGAGAAGAAGGTGATTTGTGTTGATACTCTTACTTGCTTTCTAATTTTTCTTTGCGTGACTATTTTATAGACTCGCTAGGATTTCAGCTAAAAAAAGGCGTGAGATTTATTATAAATATTTACAGTATGCCTTAGATTGATTATAGCGACTTGAGTGCTTCATAGTTACTATCTCGCTTACATGCTCTTTACATGATTATGCTTGTTATTTGAGTTAAGCGTGACTGAGTACCTTACTTTTAGTTCCCTTTGATGAAATATATATACCTTTCCGATGATGCCAAAGGGGGGAGAAAAACGGTTTGGGCAGGTGAAGGATTGCGATAGAATACTCTTTCCCTTGTCGAAATTGGGAAGAATTTAGACCGGCTTGGTCTAAGGGGGAATAAAGGTATACTTGCTAAGTGCCTTTAGCAAGATTTTGAGCAAATTTGCCAATCTATCAAGTATCAGTTTAAGCTTCATTTTATATCTTATAGCTTAACTGCGTACGCATTGAAATATACGTGCTTACACTGTTTAAGTGTTTTTCATCATCAAAAGGGGGAAATTGTTAGTTTGAGCTTGCTCGGCTCAATCACTCCTCTTGTTTTGATGATGATAAACACTACATTTATTAATCTTGTGTTTTCTAATCATTACAAGAATAGCTTAAGAAGCTAAGAGAATCGCTTTAATATAGCGAACAAGCTATAGACTAGCTTTGAGCCCTGCGAAGACAGAGAGTATCGTTAAGGCAGTCTCAACCAAAAATGAAGAAAAGAAATCAACCCAGAAGTGAAGTGAAATGAAGTCCGTTGAAGGTGAAGGACTAGCACAGCGCTTGGAGAGCTGATGCGAGCTAGTGAATCCTTTGCTTCAACACAAGTGAAGTGAAGAAGTCCCAGGTGGATTCCATGCACCAGCGTGTAGGTATTCGGGCGCAGCTAATGGGAATGTTGAGAAGCTAATTATGGATGAAGAATGTGTTTCTTACCATGGATAGCGAGGGACGAGGATCGTCAGACTGGACAAATAAAAGGCTTGCTAGTGGCGTGGGATGGATTTCCAGCGTGGAAAAAGTTTGTTACTCAAGAAAAGTAGAAGCGTGTGGAATTTGTGGTGCTCCTTGGTAGATCAATTCACGAATTGATAGTGTGGACCTTTGTTGTAATGTGTATAGAATTCCTTTCTTGGGGAATAATTTTATGAAGTTCTATATATATGTGCGTTAGGTGAATTGTTAACGCACGAGCATGAGAACCTCATTGAGTGAGAAAGAGTCTAGTGAAGCTTAGGAGAAGCAGCCCAAGAGAGAAACACAACAGGATTCGTAAAACTGGGAGTTAGCATAGTTGAGTGGTTAGGGAAGATCACAACGATACTAGAAAGATGGGAGGTGAGTACGATTGAGTGTTTAGGGTGAAAAGCTAGTGATCTCAGAGCCCCCCCCCCCCCCCCCCGACCAAGACGGTCTAACTTCTTTTCAATTAGTTGAATAGATTTACTTATTTTTCTTCCCCCTTTTGACATCATCAAATATGCAATATCACTCATGCAAAGGGACCTAATAGTGGAAAGGAAACAAGCTTAACTCAATAAGCAAGCAAATCAACACATTCAGCACAATAAATCAAGGTGTAACCAAGTAGAATAGCGAGAGATTATAGAAACAATAAAGCATACTATTATCACTTAAGACAACCTTACACCTTTGAGAGATAGGGGCCTAGGAAATCAAGTTAATACTTAAGCAATAAAAAAGCACACACTGAGAAGCAAAAAAAAAAACAGAAACAAAGACACCATAAGCATCACGCTTTCTAATAAGAGCGAGAAGGGTCTGGAGGGTGTTGTTTTTCTCTTCTTGTGTGTCGGTTAAGAGATGGATCTGTGTCTGAAGTTCAACAAGGCGCTTCTCGACTGTGGCATGCATATACTGAATGGCTAAGACAACACTAACAGAAGACTCGCTAGATCTCTCTAGACTGAGTTCTGGACGAACTTGCTGCTGGTGGCGGCGACTTGGTAGGCTTTGCTACAAGCTCAGTCACCTTTTCCATAGTAAGGATGTCGTTGAAGCTGGTCTCTGATGTTGTCTTGTACAGACCTTCGCTCTTTAACATCCTAGCGATTATGTGCAGGAAAGGGAGAGGACTTCCATGGTGAGTGCGAGATAAGACCATGCGGGAGAACATGATCTGAGTTGTGTTGATTAGTTCTCCACGGAGGCACTGCACCATGATGCAATAGTCTAACATCGTCAACAGATCCATGTAGGTGTTGCGAGGAGTGATATTCTTGATGATGAAGTAGTGGAAGAGTCGCTTCAATGCTGATAGATGTTTTGTTTTCAGAGTCGCTCGCACACTCTTCCCAAATAATGTCTCCTTGATAGCAGTTGAGCCGCTTGGATAATTCTTTTTGTATAAGCGCCCAAAACCAACGAGCGAACCATCAGGTCTTGGATCCTGACCAATCGCTTTGGCCAGATCTTTCACCTCAAAACTTTCTTCAGCTTCGTTTTGCCATTTTAATGTGATCGTAGAAGGCTCGCAAGATGCTGAGGAGGAGTTGGTGAAGCGCGAATAGAACTGTCTCACCAAATCTAGATCCGCTTTGCTGACTCCAGTTTCCATTTTGTCCCAAATCTGGAGCTTGAGCAGATATCTGAACTTGTCTGACCCTGATGCATCTTTAACTGCATGTAGAATTTCTGGCGGCACAATCAAAGGGGCTAGAATATCGCGTTTGGTAATACCTAGTGGAATGGGTGGAAACTCTGCATCTGCGTCTATCACTTTCTTTGCTTTCTTCTTAGCTTTCAGTTTGATCTCTTTCTTGACCTTCTTGGGTGGTGTAGACTCTACGCTTTCTTCTTCAAAGAGCAACTCTTCTTCCTCTATCTCCTCTAACTTTCGCTTCCCAGCGGCTCTAGACGTGCTTTTAGCGTCTTTTATTAATATGTGCTGCTCTGGGGATAATGCCTCATCATCTTCATCTTGGAATGAAGAGGCAAGAGAGAAAGTGGGCTCGGAGGAGGAGACAGGTGGAGAAGTTGTAGTCAGAGTTTCAGCTGGAATAGTAAATACCTCAGACTGGATGTTATCGACATCTGAAAGCACCTTAGAAACTGGGCTACAGGATCTATCACTGTCACAATTTCTTTGCCCGAGCAATCACCAGGCTTTCAAATCTGAGCAACTGTCTCAGTCGGATCAGTGAGGAGGATAACCTCTTTGCCTTCGGCACAAGCTTGATTTTCACTAGTCTCTAGAGTCATTGAATCATGAGGAGCTTCTTTCTCTGGAGATGGTGACAAAGGCGGTGATGGCAAAGGATTTGCTACCTTCTTGGGAGTCACCAACGTCTCTTGAGAAGCTTGAGAACCCAAATGTTGGTGATGCTCTATAGCATCAATATCCTCTTTTCTCACTTTGGAGAGTTCCTCAAGAAGTTGTTCCCTTGTAAGACCTGCTAGTGGTGATTTGTCGGCCATTTTTGGGATGAGGATATTGGGTTTGTGAGAGATTTGTGTTTTCTTTAGGCCTTTTGAGGAGCTAATTGAACGAAAGCAGTTGTAGCAAGAGATTGAGTAGTAGGGGGAGAGAGAATATGATAAACACGGTAAAATTGTTTTGAAGTGAATACCGATGCTTATATAGACTCCCTTTCATTCTCTCAAAAGTTTTGTATCAATCCTTAGATCTCGCAACGGTACACTACAACGGCTACTCTTGCAACGACTATATTCAAACGGCTAGATTCACTGAGTTGCACAACGGCTACATGCAAATATGCTTTTTCTGGATTGGATTTTTGAACGACAAGTGCCACTGCAAAAGACTCCCTGGAGCAACCTCAGATAATGCACTGGGAGCTACTATGATGCGCTGTGAAGTCTAAGTGTGGCTTTTCTGAATCCATTTAGACTGGATCACTGAGCCACATAGCCTTTCCGAATCTATTTATACTAGATCACAGGGCTACATGTCTTTACTTCACCTTTGGAGCCGTAGTTGAATGCCTTCCTCATTAAGAAAACCCTATGTGCTAAGCAAACCCGATAGCGACTCTTATTGCCTGGAATCGACTCTTACCCAACGCTTGATCATGCTTAGGAGTGTAAATCAAGTGTATATATGCACCCAATGTGATATTTAAGCAAGCAAAATATTAACATGAAATGCACATTTCATAACATGGACATAACACACTCACACTCAGTATTTAATGAATATATAGCGTATGTGCATGATAGGGGTAACTGGCTTTTACACGATAATGAATACTTCCTTTGTGGATTTTAATCATGGGTAAGGAAGTGTTACATCAACGTTAGGCTTGGGAAACCATAGGAATGGATCATTTCCTAGGCATGTAATAGGCAAGAAGACGATCACCATTCTCTATGTGTGGCACATAAGAAGAGCATGCAGTTGGTCAAGACTATAATCAATAGCTTTTCATACAATATACTTCCTTAGCTAGATTGACTTGTGTGAAGATAAGCATGAAAATCAAGCAAGCAAGCAACACAATCCAATTAAAGTTCCCAGAGTAGAACTAGAAAGCATAATTCATAGTCAAAATGTAAGGGAGCTTACAGTGCATCTCTTTTCTTCTAATAAGGTAAGAAGGAAAACCGAAGAGGCTAAAGGGTTATACAGATATCCAAGTAAAGTGCCTTTACAGAGATAAATTGCAGCTTTGGCTCTTCTCGAAGTATTAATCATAGTTCAGGGAGTGTAGAAATACAGTCGCTTGAATCTTCAAAGACTCGCTTGAACTATCTGAGTCTCGCTTTGAACGAATAGATGTAGCTTTATGATCAAATGAGACTCGTTATGCCAGAGGCTAATACTTTACCACATGATGTACATCTCCTGTATGATAAGAGTGTAA
Source organism: Phyllobates terribilis (assembly GCF_046119375.1). Classification (NCBI taxonomy): domain Eukaryota; kingdom Metazoa; phylum Chordata; class Amphibia; order Anura; family Dendrobatidae; genus Phyllobates; species Phyllobates terribilis. The sequence continues at coordinate 39,725 of NW_027369286.1, forward strand.
GAGATGTTGATTAGAACACGCTTGATTTTGTCAATTTAGCACTGAAGGAGATAGCAAGAATCATTTGCTTGTTAAGGATGAGAGTAGCTTTAGATAATCCGTTTGCCTTCTACTTTGCACCCTTTCCTGTAAAATCAAATCAAGCAGTGTGTTCCCAATGAAGTATTGACTTCGTAGGAACGTTACAGCTAGCTATTCCAAAACTAGAAGGTAGAACTTTCATCTTACAACTCTAGGAAATCGCTCTAAATAGTCATCATCATAAAGACATGGCACGGGATGAGGTTTACTTATGTGAGGCATAGGTAACACTCATTGTGCTCCTACTTGTTTGTATTTAGCTTGTAATATCTTTGTATGAGTAGGAAGAGTCTTAGACGACTCGCTCGAAGCAAGCTTGTCTATCTCAAGACTCGCTTGAATGAGAGTATCCTTAGATAGAGTCATAGAAGACTTGGAGGAAATAAATCACTGAAATCAAGCTTTTCCTCATATTGACTCGCTTGATCGAGTACACCCATAGATATAGAAAGAGGGGTGTAGGAGGGATAGCTAGTATAGGTTCTGGGTCAAGAACACTTACTTCAACTTCAAGTATAGGAGCTTGCTCTGGAATAGGTTGAGCGAATGTGAAGAAATTCTCAGGATCTTCACTAACGTCGACTTCATCATCAAAATTGCCCCATAGAGTGACAAAGGCCTTCCTAGGAGGTGTTCCAGATCCACCTTATTCTTCATTTGGATCTACCCTTTCACTTGGACAATCTCTAGAGAGATGTCCTCAACCTGAGCATTTCTAGCACGTAATGTTCTTGAGGATGAATGGCTTGGTGTCTTTTGGATCTCTTCCCCCCTTGGTAGTTATGCCAAACTTCTTCTTAAAGAACCTCTTGACTAGCTTAGTCACCATCGCTACTTCTTGGTCTTCTTCATTTTCGGACTCATCATTATCCTTGACCTTTTGAAGTATGTGAGTGAGCTTTAGAGCGAATCCTTGGGTTTATCAGGATGCTATTGACTCCTTTTGATCTTCAGCTTCATGCACTCTTAATTTACGAAGAAGTACAGATACAGCCAATGCTTTCGTTTCTTTGGTCATTAGCATTATTCGTTTAGTTGTGTAAAACTTAGAGTTAACACCATGAATAAAAGCGAGAGTGAGTTCCCAGGGTTCTACCTTAAGTCACGCGGAGGACACCTTATCACATAATACCTGGAACCGGGAATGATAATCCGAGACAGACTCGCTTTCTCCCATCTTAAACAAATGGAAGTCCTTTGGAGCTCAAATCGATGATTGTTCTTCATATCCTCGTTGTCGATGTATGATAGCGTTCCACATGAGCTTGGAAGTGGATAGAGACATGATCTTGTCGATGTCCTTCTGAGAGAGAGAATTGAGGATGAGTTGTTTCGCCTTGGCATTCTTCTCTAGTGTAGCATACTCAATTGGTCCCCATTTGTATGTATCGGTTTCTTCTTTGAGAGTTTCATCACCTTTTTCAATGATTCTCCAACATTGATAGTTAGTTTGTTGGATGTAGTTCTTCGTCATAGTGATCCACCATTCTAGTTCACTCTAAGCTAAGATATGTGGCTTAGCCAAAGAGATCCATAGATTGAACAAGTGTTTTTCATTGCCCATGATTCAAACTAGAGAGTAGGAATCAAATCTGTGCATGCAAGATTGAGCAACCTGAGCTCTAATACCAATTGTGGGTTTTGAAGACTTAACGATCAAGGTAAAAGCGATTTTAACATGATATATGCGTGAATCTTACACTTACTCGATATTCAATGTATAAAAGCTATTAAGCTAGTATCTAAAGAATAGCTCTCAACAAAGCGAGTAAATATAGAAGTGATTCGCTTGTTGAAAACTTTTATAGAGTAGCTTAAATCGACTAGCTCTTATGAAAGAGTAGCTCTATTGACTAGCTTTAGTGTTTAAGATACGCGGAAGTTAAAAACACTTAAAGTCGAGCCTGATTCCCTCTAGTAAGCACAGCGCGTTACAAAGCGAGTGTGCTATAAATGTGGAATAAAGAGGGAAAACCAAAATATGAAACGTAGATGATTACATGAAAGGTTGAGCTCAATATGCACAGAGAGACTTGGTAAGGTGAGAACCTTGGCAATAATACATGCCCGGAATGAAACTCACCAATATATTGATTATAATGAAAAGAGGTTTACAAGGCCTTATAACACTCCACTTACTACAATCACGTTCAGCTCACTAGAAGGATTGTTTCTCTCAAGTTGTATAGACGACACTCGCTCCCTCAGAGATAACCATCTTGCCCCAACACTCAACCTTACTAACTTCCCAGTTTTCAGTCTTGTTGCATCCCTTCAAGACACTCAATGTACTAACTCCCAAGCTTTCCTGATCCTATTATGTTTGTACTAGCTAGACTTTCTCTCCCTCCTAAGGTTTCTCAAGCTTGTGCGAATACATACAACTATTACAACTATTTATAGAAATCATAAACTTATTCCCCAAGTTAGAAAACTCTATACAATATTGTAATAAAGGAGATTGCCACATTGGCAATCTGTGTGACTACTCTACCAGGCAGCTCCTCCACAGATTCTCCTTTTTCTTGAGCAACAAACTTTTAACTAACTCTGCCACGCTGGCTATCAACTCGTCACCACTATGCTTCAATTCGTCCACGCTGGCGATCCACGCACCTCACTCTCCATAGGTAGAAACACATTCGCCTATCCTGAGCTTCACGCCTTTCCCATTGTTGGCCTGAATCCTCGACATTATGGTGTAGCATAAGCCACCTGGAGAGATTCTCTTCACTTCAATTTTTCTGGCGTTGAATCACTCGATACACTAGCCGGCAGCGACTCTCCTCGTCTATGCACTAGTCCTTTGCCTTCAACTCTCTTTACATCTTCACTTCAGAATATTTATTCTTTACTTCAAAGTTGATTGATACCGCCTTTGCAATATTGCCTATCTTCGCAAGGCTCAAAGCTTGTCTCTAGCTTGTTCTCTTGGTCAAAGCGACTCTCTTGTCTTATTAAGCTATTCCTGTAATGCTTAGAAAACACAAGATAGATTTAATGTAGTGTTTCTGATCATAAAAAAAGGACGATTAGTCTGAGCAAGCTCAAACTAACAAATTAATCTCCTTCATTCAGATAGATTCATATACAAGGATCAGCTCCTTACTTTGGATGTCATGTTTTGGTTGTTTCTCTTGTGGTTCCTTTTTTGTTTATCAAAAATATTACCTTTGTAGAATTAATAAGGCGTACTGCATGTGTAGTGACATCTTCTTCAAGTTTTGATCTATTTTCATCTCTTGAGGGAAGAGTTTCTGGCCAAATTAGAAGAAAACAGAATTATGGGATGCTAACAACACATCTCACGAGAGGTTGAAAACCAAGCCTTTGCTCTTCTTGGCTCGGGTAAGAAGTCGTTGAGTTAGAGGCTCCAAGAGTTGAGGATGGATCAATCGATTGTTTGCAACACCTCCTCGCTCGATGTACCTGCACAGCCAAGTCTAGAGAGAATCTTTCTCTGGATTTGGCTCTCCGACGCTCAAGTTAGTCGAGGCTGAAATGAGTGTAAGTAGTGTTTAAAATAGAGGATAAAAGTAAAAATAGAGCTCGAGTCCTCGTGAGGAAGAAATGTCTCGAGAACCTTTGAACTATTATCAAAGAGGAATGGTTCTACTGGCACTTTTTCTGTAGATTTTGGCAGAGCTTCAGTACTGCAAACGGAATGTGAACAATGTACTTTTTTTTAACAACCACTATTTATAGGGAAATAAATGGTCTCGTACCTTTTTATTTTGAGTCAATCACATCACTCTATTCCTCTTAACTTACCTTTTTTCTTCCGCTTTCTTTGGATTTTTTTTTTGAACATACAATACAAAGGCCCATCTTCACTGAAGATGGCCTAAATCATCGATGCGGATGATCTTTACAAATTCCCAAATTCTAAGGGGAGATTGATAAAGTAAGCTATCTTGTCTATCAGATCTAATGATAGCGTCAAAGTCCT